>NC_089780.1:12572665-12617665 GCF_040412425.1 Macrobrachium rosenbergii
TCGAAGGGAGAAAAGCAGAAAACTCAGTAAGAATGGCTCTGCTGGTTGACTGACTATCTGTGAGAGAGAGAGAGAGAGAGAGAGAGAGAGAGAGAGAGAGAGAGAGAGAGAGAGAGAGAGAGAGAGAGAGAGATGGGGAGAAAATGTGTATGATCAAGAATGATAACAGGAGTGAAAGTTTCGGGGTATGAGAATCGTACGTATTTAATATTCGACTGTTGTGCAGTTAGAGGTCACATTGTGTTGGGAATTAAAATCGCCTTGAAAAGCTTAGTGTGGTATTAATCCTTGTATACTTTTTGTTTTTTTGGTAGCTCATTTATTTAGAGTCCTATTATTTCATAAGTGGTGAGAAAGAAATCAGTTTTAAGAACGAGTTACAGTTTATTGTGTCACACTGAATTTCATGTATTCAAAACGACAACAGATCCTATTTCCGAAGTATTACTGGGGAAACGAGAATTGATGGTGTGTAAGATGTAAGGTTTTTATGAGTTCCTTATGTAAAAAGCACAAGCAAATAATTGATTGTTAGCTTTCGTCAAGATAGTGTAATGGATTGGCTTTCATTCAAGTCTAACTTCATGCTAAGTTGATGTTTTGACATTAAGGCCTTGCTTTAAGTTTGGGATGGTGGCAGGCAGTGTACAGTCTCCGGGATTATTTGGTAATGTTTTGTAAATATAGTTAGGAATAGCTTGCAGTTTAAAGTACTTACCTTGTTTATTTATATTCTTGTTCTGCTAAGGCTTTGTTGAATTTCATATAACTAAACCAATGCCGCCGTTGTGGCGCAGTGGTATAATTCCCGGCTATCAGTCGAGGCGGCCGGGGTTCAAATCCCGCCGCTCACTGATGGCTCGGATTGTGCCACTGCAAAAATCCGGCAGCCCGTCAACCTAACGGTCCGAAAAAACCCGAGAGGTTCAGTGGGAGAATACGTACCAGCCCTCGGGATGGGGAGTTAAACAGTGGGCCTAGCGACACACTGGCCACATGTCACAGGCATTGGGACCTGTCCTCACTGGCTGTTGGACTAGGAAACAGGTGATCAGCGCCTGCCCTATAAGCCTACAGAAGC
Source organism: Macrobrachium rosenbergii (assembly GCF_040412425.1). Taxonomy (NCBI): domain Eukaryota; kingdom Metazoa; phylum Arthropoda; class Malacostraca; order Decapoda; family Palaemonidae; genus Macrobrachium; species Macrobrachium rosenbergii. The sequence goes on from NC_089780.1 coordinate 12,573,747, forward strand.
CTAGTAGGACTTTATAATAATTAAATAAAAAAACTCATTTAGTCCAAGCAATGAAACAGAACAATGTTTTAAGATTGGAAAGATATGTACGTCAGCAAAAGCTGAATTTCGTATCTGTTAATATAATTTTTTTTTTTGGAGAGTAGTGAGTCTGTGACAGAGTTTGCAGAAAAAGTACTCGTACGAGAGAGAGAGAGAGAGAGAGAGAGAGAGAGAGAGAGAGAGAGAGAGAGAGAGAGAGAGAGTCCGTTGGGATGCCTCCGTAAAGAGAGAGGAAAAATCCCCCACTTGAGGACATGGTTTTCGAACTAGTATGATACAATATAACTTTCCCTGCCGTCTGTTACGAAAGCTCCTGGGACATTGAAGAACTTTTACTGCAAATCTGTTTCAAGTTGGGAGAGACTCCTGAAGAAGGAAGTGATTCAGACGTCACATTACAGAGTGGGTCCCGCGGCTCAGTTAACCATTTTCCCAGACTGCTGAATATGCAAAGTTCTCATTCATTTTTCAGCGGATATAGAGAGGTCCTTAAGATTCGATATAGTCTGTGTTACGTAACTTTTCAGAGGATGCTAATCTCTCTCTCTCTCTCTCTCTCTCTCTCTCTCTCTCTCTCTCTCTCTCTCTCTCTCTCTCTCTCTCTCTCTCTCTCTCTCTCTCTAAGGGAATATGGAGTTAGATCTAGACGAGAGAAATTATTTGGAATATTTATGGCTTTCCCATTTGTTGAATTGCTTAGAATCAAATGACATTTTGGAAGAAAAAAATGTTGCTTTAGTTTTTTGTATTATCGTGGATTTATTTTGTAGTTCTACAGGGCCGAATGCGATATGAAATTTTATGAAATATTCTTATGTATTTCATGCTCATATTTAGAATAAATTGATAAAAACGCTTTGCAATGAAAAGATTTAAGAAATTTAAAGACTTTTGTAGTAATAATAATAATAATATAATAATAATAATAATAATAATAATAATAATAATAATAATAATTATAATATAGCAGAAATGGCAAAAAGTCGAATCGATTACAACTTTTATTTTGTTAGAATTTTCTGTTAATGTGATGAAAATCAAATTTTTTTACCTCTGTCATATAACAGAATGAATTATGATTCGATGTAAATCTCTCAGCACTTTTTCGTGAGACGTGAATATTCGGGGATGAATTTCTGATAAAAATTTTTCATCAAATTATTTTGCAACGAATGAAACAAACATTTGGTGGAAATCTGGCGTAGGAATTTCTGACTTTTGGAAGGATGCGACGCTTTCTAGAATATTTTTGATTTGCTTAATTTTTTGCTGACTAGATGCATTTACTCGTCCATTGTTTGTCGGTGTGTAGGAGTCCATGGCCCTGGTGTCTGCGACGCTAGATATGATTTCATTAAATCAGTCAGTGTCTGTTTATATTTATATTTTCTTGGCCTCTGCAGAAAGCTTTTACTGATTGATTGATTTTAACTAATTGTTCTTTTCAATTGTATAAAGAATTGTTTTCGTGGACTGCGTGGAAAGACGTGTGATTATTATTATTATTATATATATAATATATTATATATATATATATATATATATATATATATATATATATATATATATATATATATATATATATATATATATATATATATATATATATATATATATATATATATATATATATATAATAATTGTTTATATATATGTATCGAGAATGTTTCGCCTTGAGCAAATTTTTGTTCGGTGAAATATATTTAGTGTTACGACATTAACAAAACCCCCATTACATAAGGTTCTGCCGTTAATGTTAACATTAAGAACGAAATAGCTGTAAAAGCATCAACAACAAAGACGCCAATAAAAATAAAATAAAGAGGCAAACGGGGAGTAAGCGAACAAATAAAAAAGAATCGCTAAGCGTCGGAGACAGCTTCGCAATACCTCAGTTCCGACGGGAAGGAATTTAATGCTGGATGTGCATTTTATCCCTACCTCTCTCTCTGCTGAGGCAGAGGAAACGATAAACAAGTTGTAAATAGAGGCACGCGATTAAATCTTCTTCCTGAACGTTCGTCTTCTCAGCAGGATGGTGAAACCCGCCATTGTCAGTTCTAAGGGAGAAGTGAGTGGATCTTTTGTAGGTGCTTTTGAAAGTCTCGTACGTCGGGGGAAGTTGTTGTTGTTCCTTGTTAGGTTGTGTTGGTGAGTTTTACTCGTGCGTTCGAGGTTTCGTTAATTGATAGCTTTGCGTTTTCTTAGCTGTTGGTTGTGTTTTTAATACACACACATACACTAATATATATATATATATATATATATATATATATATATATATATATATATATATATATATATATATATATATATATATATATATATATATATGGACTAGCTGACCAGCTCGAGATAACTCTGAATGACAAATGATAAACTCTCTCTCTCTCTCTCTCTCTCTCTCTCTCTCTCTCTCTCTCTCTCTCTCTCTCTCTCTCTCTCTCTGTCACCCCTTCCCAACCCCACCCCCTATGGTGCAATTGATGTCTTACCCCACAGTATTCTTTTCGAGACAGTAAGCGTATGTATACCGAAATTAGGTACAGTATGATAAATTCGTAAAGTTACTAAGTCTACGGGTACAACCAGCCCGGTTTCAGGGAAGCCCTTCCCACCCTAACCCCCTTTGGTGTCCTTTGGTGCTAGTGATGGCTTAACGGTCCCCCTCCAGTGCTGATTTCTAGATAGTAAGCCATATGTATACCAAGTTTGGTTGAAATTGCTCAGTGCGTTTCAGAGTTATGCTGGCACATACACACACATACATACATACATACATTTTAATATATATAGATTGTGTGTGTGTGTGTCTGTGTTTGGATTTAAATTAAATTCAAGGAAACAGATGAAGGAAATAGGAAAATTTATATTTGTTTTTAAAGAAAGGTGTCAGAGGAAGTTTTAAGAATTGCTTATTACATGTAACAGAGATACTCCATTGTCGTTGAGCAGGAAGTTTAAAATGACAAGGTCGAGGTCAAGGTGCAGAACGAATGGAGGATGTACATTAAATATTCATGCCGAAAGTTTAGTATAAAGGAAATCTGGGTAATAATTCGCCTTACGTATTCTTTCCTTGATGTAAATATCGCAAGAATTTCTCCGGCAGATGATTCATATTGCCAGAAGTATTATTCTGTGTACTGAATTTTCCCCCTTTATCCGTTGATGCTTTTTCCGATCATCCGGAAACGGAGGAGGGTCTCGACGAAGCTGTCAGGATCTGGGGAAATCAGTAATCCCCGGATATCAGTGTTCAGTACCTTATTTTTTATCTCCCCTCCTGTCAAGCTTTGTAGTTTTCTTATTCTACTTTTTTCTTGACTGTTATAACACCATTTCTCCCTTCGAAGCAAGTTGATCCGCTTCCTTAACGCTTCTTCCGTTCCTTTTCCCTTCCTCCGATTTTTTTTTATCAGTCTAAGCTTGAAAGGGCATTTTAGGTTGCACGTTGCTCTAGCAGTTTCTTTTTAAAAAAGAACTACATTCAGATAAATGGTAAAAGCAGAAGACGTTTCGAAGATAAATAAACTGAGTGAAACATTGGTGACTTCTCTCACTTCAGCCTTTGCTCAACAAAACCCAATTTCAGAATTTCGATACTAATTCCACGAGGTTTTCAAGCTCATGTTCCACCTTAGAGCTTCAGTCCACCTACCAGTCTCTTATCTCCAAGTTTCAAGCCAAGGTAATCATTGATCATGGAAGACCATTGATCCAAATTTTCAAGCCAGTTTCGTTCTTCTGGCTTGCTTTTCAACTCAGTAGATAAGCACATTTCACCTGATTTTGCTTTAGATTTTTATAATTCTTATTCAAGACATTAAAAGTATGAATTAAAATGTTCTACTTTATGATAATTATAGTTATTTTTCTCGGCATTCTCTCCAGTTTTCTTTGGTAGAAATACATTTAAACTTATCTGTCCTAGAAAATCAAGAATAAAAGTTTAGTGTTCATTTTCTTTCAAGCTTCATTCAATTTTTAACTCTATATTTCTGATTAAATAAATTTGTGTTATCTTGATGTCGCGAGCTATGTTCTTCAAGATAGTTCTTGAAGCTATTTTACTTCTCCCTGTTTTGTATTGGCTATCTTGACTTGGTAACATGCAAGAAAAAATTATTCTAATTGTAACGCTAACCTGATTTCCTCTTTGGATTAATCTCTTCCACCTCCATTTCCTTCTTTTAACGTGCTTTTTTCCATGTGGCCTCTTTATTACTGTTATGGCTGTTACTTCGGGCCTCGGAAAAGCCATGGAATCATCATTTCCCAGATTTACTGTGAAAATCATACTCAAATTGCACGATTTGGTGAGTCCTTCTTTCTGTGAAACAGCAAAAGTTTGAATCGGCTGGTTGCTATCAGTATCCTTAACTCCTATAGTCCTCTATCCTTAAAGGAGATGGGTCTGTTGCTTGCTTAATAGTTAAGGCCCACTCGTTTTCATTCACTCATCTTTCCTTGTTTCAGTCAGGCCTGGGCTACATAAGGTTGCAAGGTTGCTCGTTCCACTGGGCTTTCTATTTGAATAAGAATATTATATAGGGTGTTTTTTGTAGCCTGCACTCACGCTGAGGCTGGTTAAGTTAGCTCAGCTTTAATGAAATTTATCCTTTACCCATTGTTGAGATAATTCAGTTTTGATCTAATTTATTGCCTCAGAGGAGAGAAGAGTAGAAGTCAAATCAGTTACAGATTCACGCCTGAGACATTTCAGCACGAAAATTAAGCCACATCACCATAACGACGATCACCAATGACGCACAAAGAGGGAACCAGATAGCCAGAAGATTATAATCGAAGCCTAAAATAATGCAGGGGTTTTCCAGTAAAGAGAAAGTGGGTTTCGAGAGACGAAATGAGACCCACGCTTGGAGACACAATATCAACTGGAGAGTAAGGGATCTTTAATATGACACTGATGATGATGTATGAAGTTAGATCGCTTCTTCGAGGCAAAAAAAGGGGGGGGGGGAGGGGGAAGGGGACACTCGTAAGTATGAGGGGGAAAAAGAGGATAGGTTGGCTTTGCTGGGTGACTGACTGCCTGTCAGAGAGAGAGAGAGAGAGAGAGAGAGAGAGAGAGAGAGAGAGAGAGAGAGAGAGACAATGAAAATGTACAGTGGTCTTCACATATCCAATAACTCATGGATTCTCCTGATAGATGTCTAAGGGAACTAAAATTGAAGGGATATTACCAATTATTTAGTGATATTGGTTGGTGCATTGTTCTTAATTCTGATCGCAAGGCTGTTTTCGTAAGTCGGTTGTACACACCATACAGTCATATTAATTTTATACACAGTGGATATTCATTCTTACGAATCTTGATGCTAGTTTGTGTACATTCAAATCAGTATTTATTCGACTAAAGACGTAAATATGCTTATATTTTTCCTTTTGTTTTCTTAACAAGGGAATTTATAAACCGACATTCTCCGATGGCCAGTCTCAAAATAGAGAGAGAGAGAGAGAGAGAGAGAGAGAGAGAGAGAGAGAGAGAGAGAGAGAAAGTAAATATTGCAGAAGATCAACTTTAATTTTTGCTTCTCACATGAGACTCATCCGGATGAGAAGAGAGAACTAGCTGACAAGTCAATTATCTGATTACAAAAAGAGAAAGAGCAGTAAAGTTATTTTATTAAAAAAAAATAAAAAATAAAAAACTGTTTTGTCGGTTTCCAGGAGAGGAAGCACTATTTTTTTTCTATATATCGAGTTATTTTATTTCATTTTTTTAATGACCCCATAATTAACCTGTGTATTTGTTTATCTGAGGGGTTAAGGTTAATGTAACAAGGAAAGATGTTTGCAGGAATCTCTTCTTTTTAACAACAACAATAACAACAACAATGATAATAGTAATAATAATCACAGCAACAGTTATATTAATAATTATAACTATAAAAAGGTCGAGCAGTGCATTAAGGTTATGAAATCGCCGAGCACCAAAGGAAAAGTTGAACGGCGTCTGGACATTTTATCACTTTCTCCTACCTATTCCGTCCCTCCCCATTCCCCCCTCCCCCCCTCGCCTCCCCTTCCCAGTTATTCCTCTCCCCCCCACCCCTCTTGCTTCTCTTCCCAGCCATTCCTCTTCCCCACTGCATTTAGGAAAGGGAGATACATGAATGGGATGAGATTCATGCGCCCAGTCTTCTTCCTGAAAGTCGCCATTAGAATTTATTCGGCAGTTCCACTTTGCCATTGGACCCACAACCTCCTCCTCCTCCTCCTCCTCCTCCTCCTCCTCCTCCTCCTCCTCCTCCTCCTCCTCCTCCTCCTCCTCCTCCTCCTCCTCCTCCTCCTCCTCTACGGAGGATGAATTTACAAAGGTGCAGTAAACTGTAAGTCTGAATTGAGTGTGGTCCCCCGTGGTAAGGACCCCTCGAAAGTCTTTTATAATTTCTTTTCTCCACATCAGAGTTTGTTCGTCTCTTGCAAAGATTCGAAGGTGGTTATTGATTATGGTTGGGTTGTGTTTGTGAATTTTAGTTCTGTTTTAGGAATTTGGATCTAGAAGTGAGAAACCTCATAGTATTTGCAATTACAATCACATATATGTAAACATGAAATCTATCTGCCTATCTATATATCTGCACACACACACACACACACACACATATAGTATATATCACACATTACCACAGGTGAAAAGTAAGAGACGGGTCCTGACCGGTTTCGACTTTATTTCCAAACCACTGACGAAGGACTGATACAGAGTATTAGAAGTCACAAATATATATGCTACAGGAACAGTACTGACAAACATGCTGTTCCTGTAGTATAAATATCTGTGACTTCTAATACTCTGAATCAATCCTTCGTCAATGGCTCGAAAATAAAGTCGAAACCGGTCAGGACCTACACCCCGTTTCTTATTTTTCACCCGCTGTAATGTGTGATAAATGAATCACGTATAAAATGTGATTATAATCATCACACACACACACACACACATATATATATATATATATATCATTACAAAGCCTGAGATCCAAATGCAAGAATGTCAAGAAATTCTGACGGCGATTGCATGATTCGAACTCGCATCCGGAGTATCAGAACGAGGTCAAGTTACCGACACGACCAATTGCATTTGGACCTCGGGCTTTGGAGTGACAAGCGTTTCCACAAAGTTTGAAGGAATGGAGACTTTTAGAGGGCATTTTAGTTATCACTTATATATATATATATATATATATATATATATATATATATATATATATATATATATATATATATACATGTATATATATATTTATATATACATGTATATATATATATATATATATATATACACACACATATATATATATATATATATTATATACATGTGTGTGTGTGTGTGTAATTTTAAAAACAATGCCCTCCTAAATTATTCAACATGAAGAGCTTATCACCTCGTATTTCTGTGGTAATCACCACCACATTCGAGAAAGCAATATTAAATGTTGGAATATGTCCGGAGCGTCACTAAAAGTATTATTATTACTACAGAATAATCTGATTATATAACGAATCATCGAGCTTTGAAATTACCGTAAACCGACCTACGGTGGTCGGCACCTTTGAAACCTCTGTCAATGGCTTCCCCAAAGGAGGGAAGAAGTTTTAACAGACGCTCCGAGGTGGAACAAATAATACGGAACGGATCAAAGAACGGGGAGGAAGAGGAAAAGAGAGAGAGAGAGAGAGAGAGAGAGAGAGAGAGAGAGAGAGAGAGAAAGAGAGAGAGAGAAGGGAGAAAATCACCATCATCGATTTCTTTCTACCTGGAAGGTAGGACGGAAGATTGGAGCCCATCATTTCGTAGGGATTTCTCCCTCCCTACCTCCCTACCTCCCTACCTCTCCGGGAGCGATTCCTGCTTACTTAGCTCTCTCGTGGTTACGAACGTGATTGGATTTTCGGGGAGGGGGATTGGGGGGGGGGTCCTGGGTCCCGGAATCCGTAGCCCAGCCATACTGTATGAAATTAGGGTACAACTTGTTGCGGACAAATTGAGCGCGTTTCTTGTCAGGAATCTGTTTTGTCCTTTATCGTGTATTTTTTTTTTCTGGAAGTTTTTTTTTTTTTTTTTTGGCACAGTGATTTGATTTTTTGGAATCCTTTAATTGTATTTTTTTATATGGTAGCTTGAAATTTATATTGTATAGACGTTATGGAGGTTTTCTTTCATTGTTTTTTCTTTATAACGTTATGGAGGTAAAACAATTACTTTTCCATTTGTCATTTAATTAATTTTTTTTTTTAATTAGAACGGTTTTTTCTTGCCTAACACTTATTTGTTCTAAATTCATGGTAAAGTTGTACTTAAAACAGTTACTTTTTCCCTTTGTCAATTAATTTTTTTTTTAATAAAGATTCAGAATTGGGAAATTGTTGCATGACTCCGACATTCTTCCAAGGAAAGAAAGAAAGCAGAAGTTTCCTCGCGTGGATATGGGTCAACCGCCTTTCACGCACGTAACGTCTTCCACCACCTCCGTGCAAGCGCGAGTTCCCGCGCGCGCGCGCATGCGCAGGTCCTTCGCGTGGTCGGATCATTCGTCACATGGCCGTCGGAGTCCTAAGACTTTTCGCAAATCAGCATCCATCACATTCCCTATCACAAGTTTTCGTCATCAATCACAATCGGCGATTGTTTTGCGGGTATCTTTATCTCCTCCTCCTCCTCCTCCTCCTCCTCCTCCTCCTCCTCCTCCCTCCTCCTCCTCCTCCTCCTCCTCCTCCTCCTCCTCCCACTCTCCGTTCTTCCAAAAATATTCCGTCTGCGCCATCTGTTCCCGTCCAATTCCATAACTGAAATCATCTATCAAAGCCTCTTTTGTTCGCCTGTAATTCGCCTCCCGGGCTTTGGGCTATTCCTTTCCGCTCATCACCGCTGTCTTCTTCTTCTTCTTCTTCTTCTTCTTCTTCTTCTTCTTCAAAGTCAGAATATCAACGAGAATGGAGATACGTCTTTCGATAGCATAAAATCTTTTGTTTATGACTGCAAATTTCAGAGGTAACTTCTTATTCTTCTTCTTCAAAACTCAGAACATCAACCAGAATGAAGATACGTCTTTGTATAGCATAAAATCTTTTGTTTATGATTGCGAACTTCAGACGTAGCTAATTTGAGACAGTCTTAACTTGATGAGTTAAGACTGTAGACTAGCCATGTGGCTGCATTCATTTTTTAATTTTTCCTCAATTATTCAGCTCGTACGTTCAATGGGACCAATAGAATCGTGCGGAACATGACATTGACCGTCTAGAATTATCGGTATTATGAATTTCTTTTCAAATACAAGATTTAGCGACAATTAATCTCAATCATCATTCTCATTAGAAGAAAAAATACACACAGTTCTTGAGAGACTTTGAAAGTGATGGCTCTCTTATTATTAATATTATTATTATTATTATTTTATTTATTATTATTATTATTATTATTAAAATGCCAGGAATCTTCAACACTCAAAATGCTCAAAGACTTGAATACTCAAATTATATAATATATTATATATATATATATATATATATATGGATTATATATATATATATATATATATATATATATATATATATATATATATATATATATATATATATATATATATATATATATATACACATATACATATATATAAATACATACATACATATAGCTAACAAGAAGTACTATTAAATGAAACTGAATATATATAATAAATGAATAAGTATATAGATAAACAACTGAATTAAACAGGAACAAATAAATCAAAGTGAAAAATAAGCGTTGAGAAAAATGGGTACTTTGCAGACAGAAGTGTTATGAATGGTTACTCTCCTGCTTCCGACAACTGACAGAAAACATTATTTAGACCATCCTGGTAATGAATAGACGGTACTGGGGTTCACTAAATGTAGCTACAAAATATGGGATTCTTCTGAGTGCAGACTGGTTGGTTTACAAAAAAATATTTATAGTGTATAACAGTAAACAATGCGAAAATCATCGTGTAACTTCCAGTGTTCAGTGGTTTAAAAAAAAGAGCTTTTTGAAAGTTTCCTTTTATTGTAATGATTTACTTAAGTTTTTATTTATTTATTTATTTGTTGATTTGTTTATTTTTCTTTTCTGATAACTGTTCCCTGATTTCTGTATTTCCCCATTAGCTTCTGTTACTTCTTGATAATGAACACCATATTCTTCGGAAGCTTGAATTTCAAGTCAGTGGCCCCTTTGGTGGGCTTGTTCCATACTAATAGGGTTCATGATCTGAATAATAATAATAATAATAATAATAATAATAATAATAATAATAATAATAATAATAATAATAATAATATCAAGACCTGAAAATCGAAATAAGAAGGATATGGAATATGCCAGTGGAAATTGTACCTCTTAATCATAGGAACACTAGGCACGATCCTAAGATCCCTGAAAAGGAATCTGGAAAAACTAGATGACCGAAGTAGCTCCAGGACTCATGCAGCAGAGTGTGCTACTAGAAACAGCGCACATGGTGAGAAAAGTGATGGACTCTAAGGAGGCAGGATGCAACCTGAACCCCAACACTATAAGAACTACTCAGTCGAATAGGATGACTGTTATAGACAAAATAATAATAAAAAATAATAATAATAATAATAATAATAATAATAATAATAATAATAATAATAATAATAATAACATGAAGCAGAATAGTTCACTAGGTAAATATGTAGTTTGCTAAATTATTTATTATAATAGTTATTAATTTTGTCACTAAACCTTTTCATGCAGGGTACAAAAAGATTGAAATACGATAGATAATTGGTCACGGCCATAGATAACATTAATTCGTGGTGCGCAGTCTTTTAGAGGTCTCAGTAATTTCTAATGCAAAAGGAATTATTTTATACATTAGCCTAGGTTGATCAACAGTGGATGATAACTTGATTTGGATTCAAGAGTTGAATTTAACTTTACAACAAAATGAACAATGGTATCTCTAGAGACGTCTTGTTTATAGGTTTTCCATATCTTTTTCAGTAGAATGAAAGCTGTAAACGAAAATGTTAATAAATGAAATGTAGCTTGTGTGCTTGCATATAAACACATATATATATTACATGTATATATATATATATATATATATATATATATATATATATATATATATATATATATATATATAATTCTATAATGAAATATAATACTAAGGAACCAATATACAGTATACCGTTGTGTTTCGGGTCACTGAAATATTAAGCTCAACTAAAATGAAAAATGTATGCCTTGGCCCCACCAGGCTCTTGGGAAGTTCGCCTTCAAAAGAGCCTTAAGATTAATTAATACTCCACTTCCTTTATGGGGCCTTCTTCTTCTTCTTCTTCTTCTTCTTCTTCTTCTTCTTCTTCTTCTTCTTCTTCTTCTTCTTCTTCTTCTTCCCAGTCTGCGCGCGAAGGAGAAACACCTTTATGTCCTCGCTGAAAAATTAAGGACAAGAAAAACATTTCCTTTTTCGCACCGCCTGCGTCCTTTGTTTCAGCTGGCTTCAAATGGCTACAGCGCTTTGATCGTGATGCTTGCTCTGCAAGAAAAGCCAAGGCAATCCGCTTCCGCGTGTAAATGTCGTCGTGTACGTTTTATATGTTTTTATGTCTACGCATACGCATATACACACAGACTATCTATATCTCTCTCTATATGTGAAGATAAAAGGCCCATAAAACACTATTTGAATGTAAATGTCGAACACTTCCTTCTGTCTGTTCACTGGTAAAACGGCACAGAATAAAGTGTTTTATATGTTTTTCAAATAGTGTTCTATGGGCCCTTTATCTTCATATTATACTGTGGTCTTACAAATTTTTTTAATGTGTTGTGGACAACCGTTATGCAAGACATAGTCTCTCTCTCTCTCTCTCTCTCTCTCTCTCTCTCTCTCTCTCTCTCTTCTGATAATTTCGAAAGAAATTAACAGATGTTATGCTCAAGTTTTGGATTCATACTAGGTTTCCCCGTTGGTTTTTCTTGCTAACTGCCAAAAGTGATTTTTTCAAAATGTTTGGTACATTTTCCTTAAAACAATTTTTTTTATCTTACCATTCTTTTATGTAATACTATCTGCATGAATAAGGATTATATTCTAAAGATAAAAACCTGTTTCCATCTGCGTAACAAAGGAATAAGTCATTGTTTAGAGAACGAAAAGTTCTGAAAGAATGTCGTGGAATATTTTAGGGTGAGTTCACTAGGCGCATGTTTCTCTCAGACTGCGTTTATGTAATACCGCCATTTACCATTATTTACATGCGTTATTTCTGACGAGAAGAACACGTTAAGGAATGTAATAACTACTGTTGCCAACTCTTTAGCTAAGAATGACAAGATTGGGACATATACTGTTGTTGGTATGGCAGTCTGCAGCTCAAATTAGCTTTCTTTATTCACGGCTGAACTTCTCACTCACTTTTGGTGTCTACCCTTTCTAAGTACCTTGTGTAACTGGGCCTAGAAGTGTCCTGGGAGAAAGGAGGTTATTATTATTATTATTATTATTATTATTATTATTATTATTATTATTATTATTATTATCGGAAATCGAGCAGATAAGACAGTTGTATAGTCGGTTGTGCTTCCATAGGTCTAGTGAATGTGCCCACACACACACACACACACACACACGTTATGTAGTCACTGATGTTTTGTAAATGTTAACCTTTGTATATTTGCTGTCTAGTGGCAACCTGTGTACAAATTGTATATAGTCTTACATTTTAGATTATATGTGTGTGTTTGTATTCTCAAAATTTAAGCCACAAACATAATTTAATATCAGATTCATTTCACCTTGGGAATAACTTACGCCTCAAAAGGAATTACAATTGAAAGTGTTTCCGTGCCGGCCAGGATTCGAACCGTAGCCTGGTTTAGGAGCAACGACAGACAGTGGCTTCGACTACTGCGTGGATCAAGTCACTGTCTGCAGCTGTTCCCAAACCAGAATATTATTCGAGATTATATGATATATTGTGGCTCAGTATTAGTGAATGTAAAAAAGTCACGCGTCTATAATAGACTCACACACACATGTGCATAATATATCTATTTATATCTATCTATCTATATATATATATATATATATATGTGTGTGTGTGTGTGTGTATGTATGTATGTATGTATACACACATAAACCCCTCCCCATTATATAAACAGATTTACTCCACAGCTCCCAACAAAAGTGTCATGGCTTCATCGCGAGAATTAAAATAGCGAATCCTTCTTCCCTCCCGCAACGTCACTTTTAATGTAAATGCCTGGACAACTTTGGGCTGGCAGCTGTCAGGAAAGAAATCTTAACTATTCAGAGGAGAGTCTTTCTTGGGTTGGGGGGCGAAAATTAAACTTTCTGAAGTGGGAGGAAGCGTTTCTTTCACGTATTTCAAACTGGGACTCATTCGGCTCCCGAGCCCAGAGATATGATTGCATGAATGCGCTCGAGACGTTCTGCTGACGGAGTGGGGGGACAAGGAAGCAGTTTGCTTGCTTGCTTGGGGTGAATGCAGCTAACTGGCTGTTATATAATCAAAAACCTTTATTATTAATTTATTATTATTATTATTATTTTAATGCCTCCTTTTTAAGTGTATATATATACATGTATGTATATGTATCTATTATGTATATATTATGTATATGTGTGAGTGTGTGTGTGATTGTCACTTAATAGCATTTAACATTAAATTCAGCAACGACCTCAGAAAAAATAAAAGCAAGAAGTACCAAGCGCTTTCGTGTTATTTCAATGCATTTTCAAGGAGCAATGTACCTTGAAGATGTGTTAAAATAACACGAAAGCGCTTTGTACTACTTTCTTTTATTTTTCTGTGGTCTTCTGTATATTATATATATATATATATATATATATATATATATATATATATATATATATATATATATATATATATATATATATATATATATATATATATATATATATATATATAAATTCTAACACATCAGGATCGAACCCAGGTCTTTCAATCGATCCTGATGTGAGTCAGAAATTTATTTTTGTTCCACAAGTGATTGCTTGTTGATTATTATATATACATAATATATATATATATATATATATATATATATATATATATATATATATATATATATATATATATATATATATATATATATATATATAAAAGAGGAAAATGTTCCATATAAGATAGCATAAGCGGAATGCAAAAGATCGTCATATCTTTGATAGAATATTTACCCACTTTTAAAAGAATTATGGTTTTGGTAGTGCACGAGACTACCATTAATACAATTAGATCCTAAATCACTAGCAACTGAAGAACCTAGCGTTGATTTGTTCCGGCCGAGCCTCGGGACATTTTTTTTAGAACAGAATCCATAAAGATTCAATCGATCTTATCGTTTTTGCTTTACGCTTTTGAAAAATCCGCTTCGTTAATCTTCCCGCAGATGCCTCTATATTGAAAATTAGCGTAAGAGTTTGGGAAAGACAGTCGTTTTGATTTAGCTATCCTAATGCCGTTGGCCTCTGCGGTTAATTATTTTTACGGGAAAATAAATGCGCGTAGTATATTGGTGTGCACTTGGGGCCTTACGTGAATATTATTCTTTTGAAATCGTGCATCTCTGTCAGTCAAAATTTTTTTTAGACATTCCCAATTATATTCATATAGGCTCTCCATAACTGCCAACATCTTTCTGTTACCAACTGAAGTATTAATTCATAAATTTAAACCAGAAAGTATCTCTCTCTCTCTCTCTCTCTCTCTCTCTCTCTCTCTCTCTCTCTCTCTCTCTCTCTCTCTCTCTCTCTCTGTTATTCAACACTGATTTTGTGTGATTGTCACCCACACGCATGCACACATTATATAAAGTTTTTTACCATAGGCCACTTCTTTGAAAGTGAAGTATCCGGAGATTCTTAGCAACACTTTTTTGCTAGGATGAGGTTGCTGAGCCCCACCCACTGACTTGGTCTTTAGATGCATACTAGATTTTTCAGACAACTGGCCCAAGGTATTTGGCTTCCTTGAACTGATGGGATATGCCAG
This sequence comes from Macrobrachium rosenbergii, assembly GCF_040412425.1. NCBI lineage: Eukaryota > Metazoa > Arthropoda > Malacostraca > Decapoda > Palaemonidae > Macrobrachium > Macrobrachium rosenbergii. The sequence goes on from NC_089780.1 coordinate 12,588,849, forward strand.
TGGAAATTGTACCCATAATCATAGGAACACTAGGCACGATCCCAAGATCCCTGAAAAGGAATCTGGAAAAACTAGATGCCGAAGTAGCTCCAGGACTCATGCAGAAGAGTGTGCTACTAGTGAGAAAAGTGATGGACTCCTAAGGAGGCAGGATGCAACCCGGAACCCCACACTATAAAAACCACCCAGTCGAATAGGATGACTGTGATAGACAAAAAAAAAAAAATAAAAATAAAAATAAAATAATAATGATAATTTTTAGAATCCTAGCTATACCATGTACATATCCATACATATTAGCAAAGCGATTAATCACAGAAGAGGCAACAACAGAATTACCCCTAGGTTAAAGCGCAGCTCCTCAAATGACAATTGCAACGTCGTTACAAATGTAAATTTCCCAAGCCAAGTTCGGGCCGACAGCGGCAGTTTTCAGGAAAGAATTCTTAACTATTCAGTGCAAAGACTTTCTCTTGGAGGAGGAGGAGGAGGAGGAGGAGGAGGAATTTATTTTTTGAAGTGAGAGAAACGGAAAACGTTTTCTCCCGCGTTTATAAAAAAAAAAAAACTTCATTCCTGAGACTGAGATATGATTGCTTGAATGCGTTCGAGATATTTTGCTGTGGCGTTAATAATGCTTGAGTGCTTGGGCGTACGTAGGGATGCTGCGTTGCTTGGTCTGCTTGGCTGGACGTTGCATCTGATGCTAGTGCACCAAATTATTTATTTGTTCTGAAAGTATCGTTATTAATGATATCGAATTTCAATATCTTTAAGACATCGTAGGATAATGGCGTGTCGATTTTTTGACCTTTGCGTATTTGTGTGTGTATGTATATACATATATATATATACATATACACATATATCCATACATACATACCCACGTTAAAGTAATTCAGATACCCAGCTCTTTAAACATTTACAGAGTTTCCCCCACCATATAAATCTTGTTTAAGCTCCGTGAGAATAATGATAAAAACGAAAAACTTTGCCACATTTTCGACCGCATTCTAACCCTTAATTTTATTTCCTTTTATTATCGCGGTGCCACAGTCCTAAAACTATGGAGTATTAAATGAATTCTCTTATGAAATAGAAATAAAAATAACAGGGCGTTGCATCTTTCATTTCATCCACAGCTGTAGGTTTAAAGCTTTCTCAAAGAAAAACAGAACTTTGATGGTTTTGTAGACATTATAGAATTTTTGGTTTCGTCAGCCATCAAAATCATTATCTTATAAACCTTTTAGAAATGCTTGGTATATTTTTTTTTATTACATCGCATGTCTTTCCAATGTATTTGTATTCATTTTCAATAAGTGACAAAAAATTCCAACTCTTCTTCTTTCGTTCCAGGCGAATGACCTTGTATGTTGCAACGCCAATAAGAAGCATAAAAGCAAACCAGTTCGACTTAGAGATGTTGAATTCTCATGAAACGGCTATCATGATATAGATGAATTTGAGCTGGGAGCATTGGAAGTCAAAACAGAAATAAAGGTAAGTCTGAAATCTGTTCAGTGCTGGGATTTTGATAGAGGTAGAGAAAGCAATTGCTTGTCAGACATTCGAAGATATTCTTTGAGTTCAGAAGTTTTCAGTTGCAGTGTTTTTGTAACTGATGGTACGATCAACGTTATATATATATATATATATATATATATATATATATATATATATATATATATATATATATATATATATATATATATATATATATATATATATATATTTTTATTGACTTTTTTCATTCATTTATCTAGCTACAAACGTCCTTTTTTTAGTACACTCACCTCAAATAGTGTTACCAGAATTTTACAGTTGATAAAACGAACCAGCGGGATACTACTTATTATCAACTAAAAAATTCCCCTTCTGGTAACATATATGTGAAAATATATTATTTCAAAAACGAAATTTGAAACAAAGCATATATATATATATATATATATATATATATATATATATATATATATATATATATATATATATATATATATATATATATATATATATATATATATATATATATATATATATATATATATTATATATATATATATATATATATATATATATATATATAAAATAAAAACAAGAAAAAATATATATAAGCCTTAGATGAAAAAAGGGGTTTATAGCACCATTCATTTATCATTTTTTTACATACAGTTAATGAAAAACATATACAAGCCAGAAATTTGAAACAAAGCCAAAAATAAAAACAAGGAAAAAATGCCTTAGATGAAAAAAGGGATACCTTCCTCTTACACCACACACGCCCACAGTTAACCCCCCCACACCCACGCCCACAACTATAAGCCCCCCTAGAGCACGTAGACCAAAGAAGATAGGAGGGGGAAATCTTCTAGGGGGACCAGTATCTTAGCCAAAGCACTGCCTAGGGGGAAATATAATTACTCTTTTTCATAAAGTTACCCCTTCCGCGTCTGTGCTAAAAGGCTTCCATTTTCCCTTCGGAGGTTTTTTTTTCCCTTGTTCTCCCGTCGGGGTTTGTTTATCTCTTGGATGTTTTTTTTTGTGGTTCCCCAGCTATTTGTCTCTTTTTTTTTTTTGTAGTTTATCTGGTTATTTTTTTAATCTTGTTTCCACGTTTTCTTTGTTCCATCGCCCCTATTACTCAGAGATTGTATGGTCCCATTTTCTCTAGGAGTCCTATTTTTTTTTTTTCTTATCTTCCATGATATTTTTTTATACACTATTTATTGTTGTGTTTTGTTTTGATGTGCTTTCTTATATTTTATCTTTCGTTGCTGAGTCATGTTTATTCGTTTTTTTTAATTGGTTTAGAAAATTTTCTTTCTTTCCTTAATGTTTCTTTGTTTTCTAAAAATGAATTGGTGCGTTTACCCTTTTATCTTATGTTATTGACAAATGTTTTAATTTTTTATCGTTCCTTGTTGGTACATTTTTGTCTTAGATTTTTCTAGTTTTCCTTCACTGCCCATATAAAGTTATTTTCTTGTTTTCCTTCATTGTCGACATAAAATAATTTTTTTTTACTTCATTGATCACATAAAATATTTTTCCTGATTTCCTTCATTACACACTTTAAGGGATTTCCCTTTTTTTCTTCATTGCCCACATAAAATGATTTTCTTATTTTCCTTCATTGCCAACTTAAAGTTCTTGTAATTCTTTTAATCTTTTCATTGCCATAATATTACCCGAGTAACCAAAAAGGAAAAAAAATCAAAATGGAGAAATATTAGGATCATATTACCACTAAAGCCTTTCAAATATTTAGCGGCTTTGAAGCATTTGAATTATTCATTTGCCGGCGTCAACTCCAGTCAGTGTAGATATTATTTAAGGTTCTTTGCAACGTCCTTTCGGCCCCTTGCTGCAACGCCTTTCATTCCTTTTACTGTACCTCCGTTCATATTCTTTGTCTGCCATCTTCCTGTCCTCCCTCCTGTTACACCTTTCAACCCTCTTTATGCTAAATTTCTGTTTCAACGCTGAATGACCTCATAAGGTCCCAGCGCTTGTCTTTCGGCCTAAATTTTATATTCCATTTCATCATTCGCTTGTCACGTAATTCATACAGTTCATACGTCCTCCAAGTTTTATCAAGCACTAAGGATCAAATAATCTCCTCCCACTTCCCCGACGGGAAGAGAGTTCGCAAAGGATTCTGTGAATCTTGCGGTACCTCGGATTTGATAGTAACAGAATGAGACCTTAAGCTCATTACTGATGGAATGGTGAAACGGTCTGAAATGCTATGTTTCAGGTGTTCAGAGACTTACCTGAGGAGTTTACAAGTTTGAAGCGTAGGAGTCATATTCGCTGTCTTGACTTATCTAGGGTTTTATTTTTTATTTATTTTTTTTTGTTTATGTATTCATTTTGCTTTGCTTTCCAGTTGAGCACGGTGTTCATTTTTGTCAAAACACCTAAAACGTAATGGAAATGTATACATCTACAGCAAATTATTCGAACACCTGTTTGCGTTCTTTGAATAGCTCGAAATGTTGCAGAATTTGCCATCCAAAAATTGATTCCCTGTTCTTAGTCTCCTGTTCAACCGAATTGTTTATATTTTTTGTTTATATTTTCGTAAAGGATGCGTTGTATGAACCGTTCGTTGTTGTCAGGCATATGGTAGGAGTTCTTGTTTACAGAGTAAGTCAGTACACAGATATTTATTGCCGCATGCACACAAGCGTTCCTGACGTACGTTGTGGCAGGAAAGTTACTGTGAATGATTTTACGTGGTACTGGAATCTATTCCCTGATAGTTAACCGGAGATACTTCTTTGTTTTTTTTATAGTAATAAAAAATGCTAGGCACCAATATCTTGCTTTCACCTTTTAACTAAAGGAAATAGACAGGAAAGTTTGGGTCTGTGATGACTCGTGTTCTCTTGATGGTTGGGCATCTATTTTAATTTTGTCAAAGTTGGTTACTTTCCGCTACAAATGTTTTATTTGGTGCCTGTTCCCTCCTCGAAGGTAAGACTGAAAATGATGGAGGTAGTGGTAATGACATGCATGAAGGTAGCAGTGTATGTGGAGTTTTTTTTTAAAGGTTTGAGATCCAGTGATATCTAATTTAGTAAGTGTATGAATTTAATTTCCTAAGTTTGTGTAACATCACGACTTGTAGTTTAAAGCAATACGTCCATTTCAAGGAAATGGGAGGTCGTTTTGTCCCGCCTGAGAGATTCACTTAATATACGTCAGTGTATCTTTATGGTTGGTCATCTCTCAATATTTGCGATAGCTCCTCAGTTCCTTGGAAAGATTTTCTAGTATAGTTTCCTCTTAGGATTTTGGATCACGTTCCTTTTAAAAGTGAAAATGTTTTTGAAATCAATATATTCATAAAAAAAGAAAGGACTCTGTTTAAAACCCTCTATCAAGTATCTGATTTGATTTTAAAAAATCCCAAACGAAAAAAAATAAATACAGATTTCCTGAATTCTCTGGGTTTCGATGACTTGACCTGCACCGGTTTGGAAACAAAAAAAAAAAAAGGTCAGTAGAACGTCATAGATAATTCCTACTTCGTCCGCAAAAAATCCCATTCCTCCTCCGTTCCAAGGGCGTGTCTCCTGTTTCCTTTCCTTTCCGGAATCTCTTTTTTTTTTAAAGTTTCCTTTTATCTCTCTTCCCCTCCGCTTGTTCCCCACCGTCCGGCTAACGTCCACCCTCAAGATTATCCTTCTTTCAAGTTGGTTTCCCTTTTCCTTGTCGGAGCAGGAAACTGCCAGATCTGAAGTCTGGGTTTTAAGTCAGAGTCCGCGGCGAAGCTTATAGTGTTTTAATTCGTCTTTCTTTTGTACGTACTGATGCCCAGTTTTTTTTTCTGGGTTGTTTTGTTAGTACCCGTGTTTACAGAGGGGATGCATGTTTATTCTGAAATTTGTTAGAAGGGAAAATTGTGTTTGTTGATGTGATAAACTGGTGTCAAGATTACGTGGGTAGTGTGGTACGTGTTAAAAAGTTGACGAACTATTAGGCATAGTCACTAGCGGATCCAGAAAAATTTCATGGGGGTTGCACCAATTTTCATATTTTATATATATAAATTTATTGATTTATTTTTTCTGTTTTTATATTTCTCATTTGTTATTATTATCTAAATCTACAATATTATAATTTTGTCCTTATTTTTCATGGGGGCGGGGCACGTGCCCAGGTGCCACCCCCCTGGATCCGCTAGTGGGCATAGTACGATGTGTTTTTGGACAAAGCTGAGATAGAATTGATAATGGTGTTTTAGCATTGCTTTGCATATCCCCATGGATTTATAATTGTTTTCTAAGGAAATTGAAGTTGATTGAGTGGAAAAAAAAATTGCTCCTTATAAGATTTGTTATCTTGCAGTTTCATTTGTACGTTTTTTTATTTGAACTCTGTAGTTTGGCAGATAACAAAAACGCCATTATATTTATATAGGAAGTGCATCATATACTGACTTCCTAGTGACTCTCTCTCTCTCTCTCTCTCTCTCTCTCTCTCTCTCTCTCTCTCTCTCTCTCTCTCTGTTGATAATACTGAACGGAGTGCTGGTTTCTAAGTTTCCTGCATACTCCTTTGAGAGAGAGAGAGAGAGAGAGAGAGAGAGAGAGAGAGAGAGAGAGATTCGTTCTCACTCTCATTGGCTTCATCTAGCCATTATACCGGCAAAGATATTTTATTAGGTGGAAACCTTTTGGAAGATATCGGCTCAGAGTTAACGATTTGTCGTCATGGAAACCATCTGTGCCCTGTCCACCCCTTCTTGAGATTTCCTGCTAATGTATAGACACATTCATTAACCTACAGAATCGTGTGAGAAATTCTTTCCCGTCTTTTTCGAGGGGTGCTGAAACGTTGAAAAAAAAAATATATAGCACCATTGTTTAATTATTTGTCTTTGTATTTTGATGATTCAGGGTACTAAGTGATTTAGACCTCAGGCCTGCTGTTAATAGGCAAATCAGAGTAGTTATCCATTGGGTATAAATATTTGCTGAGACCCAGAGGCGTTATTCAGACATATATTTGAGTTGTTATTTAAAGAGTTTATTTTTCATTTTTAATTGCCCTCCAGATTTTGCTAATGTTGTCTTTGTTAATTCAAAGCATTAACAAAGCATGTCTTTTCACAGTTCATAAGCTGCCATAAGCAAATTAACAGACATTTGTTCCCTTAAAATTAGAAGATGCACGTCAGGATGAATAATGGCTTCTGGTGGGCTGATAAGCTACTTTCATATTGTAACGTATGCTCAGTTCCCTGGTCGAGGTTTATTTTTTATCTGAATGTGGTTTGATGGTTGTGATGTTTCGAAAATAGTAAAATGGTATAGATTTGTGGAATAATGTAGCATTTTCGACATGAATCACCTTTTCAGTGGTCTATACAAATAGAAAAATGGTATAGATTTGTGGAATAATGTAGCATTTTCGACGTGAATCACCTTTTCTGTGGTCTAAATACAAATAGAAAAATAGTATAGATTTGTGGAATAATGTAGCATTTTCGACATGAATCGCCTTTTCTGTGGTCTATACAAATAGAAAAATGGTATAGATTTGTGGAATAATGTATGATTTTCGACATGAATCCCCCTTTCTGTGGTCTAAATACAAATAGAAAAATGGTATAGATTTGTGGAACAATGTAGGATTTTCGACATGAATCACCTTTTCTGTGGTCTAAATACAAATAGAAAAATGGTATAGATTTGTGGAATAATGTAGGATTTTCGACATGAATCACCTTTTCAGTGGTCTAAACACAAATAGAAAAATGGTATAGATTTGTGGAATAATGTAGGATTTTCGACATGAATCGCCTTTTCTGTGGTCTAAACGCAAATAGAAAAATGGTATAGATTTGTGGAATAATGTAGCGTTTTCGACATGAATCATCTTTTCTGTGGTCTATACAAATAGAAAAATGGTATAGATTTGTGGAATAATGTAGCATTTTCGACATGAATCACCTTTTCTGTGGTCTATACAAATAGAAAAATGGTATAGATTTGTGGAATAATGTAGCATTTTCGACATGAATCACCTTTTCTGTGGTCTAAATACAAATAGAAAAATGGTATAGATTTGTGGAATAATGTAGCGTTTTCGACATGAATCACCTTTTCTGTGGTCTAAATACAAATAGGGATGTTTATTACATGGGAAAGAATTGTGTGTGTAGTTCTCCAACTTAAAATTCCGGCAGGGAAAAATATATAACTCTTTCTACGGATGTCATATTAAAAAGCGTAAATAAAATCTCACACAGATTACTCTTTGCAAGGGTCTCAACATTCCCAACCCTTCCCCCGAATGGAGCGTCTCTCTCTCTCTCTCATTCCTGTTTCCTCTTCCTTTCCGGAATTTGCTTCAAACTTCCTCCTCCCCTTTTTTCCTCTGTTCCCTTTTTTCTTCCCCCCTTCCCCCCCTCTCCTCCCCCCCCAAAAAAACTCCCCTTCCCCATCCGTACATTCACTCTTATATTATTTCCTCTGTTGCTCTCCGGATTCCTCTCAATTCATTTTCCATTTCCGCAGTAACTCGTGAGTCACTCGTTCGGCAACGTCTCTCCCACTTTTAACTCGGTTTCTTATTTTTCTTCTTCCTAAAAAGAATAGGTATCTGGGATATTGGGAACAAAAGTTCCAGCGTCAACGTCCAGCGATTGAAGCCAAGGGTTCTGGAACCATCTTGGGTGCAAACTAGCATCTGTAAGTTTCTTCCGCGTGAGAGAGGTTGTGTCATTGTTTACGGAGGAAGTAGGCGCTTGTTCGGAAATGGCTCACAAAGGAAGTCTCTTGTTTGTTTATCTGCTAACTGGCGTTGGAGTTATGTAGGAAGGAAGGCGTTCATTATATAGGCAGCTGCGGATGGGGGGAGTTTGTACGCTTAGTGGTGTTTCTTGATTTATAAGAATGCTGTGTAACTGTGGATAGGCATTTTCTCTAATATATATTTTTTTCCCTTGAGGTGCCATGTTTTTAATCTTATGTTAATTTTAGATTTTTACTTTTTGTCAAATGAGAAGATCATACTAGTTCTGGAGATAAAAAAAAAAATTATCAGATTTTTTTTACTACGTATAAGGCCAATACTGATTCTTGAGTGAGTTTTATATTAGGTGCTCTCTCTCTCTCTCTCTCTCTCTCTCTCTCTGTGTAAAGATGCTAATTTTGTTTTCTCTCTCTCTCTCTCTCTCTCTCTCTCTCTCTAAAGATGCGAATTTTGTTCAGATATTCATTGGAAAGAGAGATTGACGGCTACAAGCTTACCTTTATACAGTATTCCCAGATTCCATGTATACAGTTATAATGTTTGTAGTATAGCTGAGTGGAATGAAGACTCCAAATTATGGGGTGAGAAGAATAATTAGTCATTTAGGCAATGGGAAACGTGAAAAATGAGACGGTAAAAATTATGGAAAACCATTACAATACGTACCATAAATTAGCTAAGAAGGCATTTGGTAGGATGTAGATATGTTTTGGCCACCAGTGCATTAAGAATGGTAATTATATGAACGAGATATTCTTTAATAAATTATGGTAGATTTTGGTTTTAATAATCAGTGTTTTTGAAGTCTTATCGATGATTTTGTACAGCCGAACTGTCCAGAAAACGAATTCCTGTTTTATCAGTTTTTAATGAAGATCTGGATGATGCCATGGCCACCTCTCTCTCTCTCTCTCTCTCTCTCTCTCTCTCTCTCTCTCTCTCTCTCTCTCTCTCTCTCTCTCCAAAGGTTCTTATCTGTTAGCAATTCCTCTGCTGGGCAGACGCATGAACAGTAAAGTTAAAGTTTTATCATTAACGTTACTTCTGCCGGGAAGTTGATCCCGTTTTTACTCCCAAAAGTCGCATTGGTTCTTTCTAATTGAAATCTCTCTCGGAAATAGTCTCTTACTGGGTACGGAGTCCAGACGACATCGGGGATTTAAAAAAAAAAAAAATGCGTTTAAAGGAAGGTGTTGCTGATGGCTGTTATCTTGATCCTGAGGATTACTTTGATGAGTATGGTGAAACGTTGACTGGAATGGGCCGTGGGGGTTGGGGGGATAGTGCGCCATCAGTGCACCTCTTGCGGTGTACTGTCGGCATCACTCAAGGTTCTTTGCAGCGTCCCTTTGGCTGCTAGCTGCAACCCCTCTCATTTCTTTTACTGTACCTCCGTTCAAGTCCTTTCTTCCATCATACTTTCCACTCTCCTCTGACAGTTGTTTCATAGTGTAACTGCTTTGAAGTTTACCTCCTGTTACACCTTTCAAACCCTTTTACTCTTAACTTCCCTTTCAGAGCTGAGTGACCTCATAGATTTCAGTGATTGATTTATAGATTTTAGGCATACATGCCAAGCACCGGGGCAACTAAGGCCATTCAGCGCTGAAACGGAATTTGACAGTGAAAGGTTTGAAAGGTGTAACAGGAGGAAAACCTCAAAGCAGTTGCACTATGAATCAATTGTTAGGAGAGGATGGACAGTAAGATGAAAGAAAGAGAATGAGAACGGAGGTACAGTAAAATGAATGAAAGCAGTTGCAGCTAGGGGCCGAAGGGACGCTGCAAAGACCCTTAAGTAATGCCTACATTGCACGCTTACCGTGAATAATTAATCTTTTCCTATGTATTTGTGATGAAAAGTAACATTACTCGTGTTATGAAAAGAAATACTGTGATATTTGACAAGGACTTTCAAAATCACCCAGATGGGTTGGGTCGATATTGCCCAGTTTAAACCTTGCACTAAGATTTATTGAGTATCAGAGAACACTGTAGAAGGTTTAATAGTTTTTAAAACAACAGATGGAGCAATGAGAAATGATTAAAATTGTGAGCGATAAAGTTTTAATCGATATGGGTCCAAAGGGTTAATTTAGATGTGAATTTGGGTTCTAAAATTTATTGTCGTCAGATATTATCTCTTCACCAATTCACCAACGGTATGGTGCTGAATTAGGAAGCTTGAAGTCTTTATCTCTTGCAAAAACATGGGAAGAACCTGTTAATAGCTTCACTATTGCATGAAACCTTATCATAAGACTTCATGGAAGCGTTTATAGAAGGTAATTTTGAAATAATGAAGGGATGTTGAGCCAGTTCACCTTTATAGAAACGAAGTTTGGGTAGTGAGTACAAATGAAAGAGATTGCGTTGAAGGTGAGATGTTTTTGCGTAATATATATGTATAGAGGGAGAAGAATGAAAAGGCTGAGTCAAGTGGAGATTAGTCAAGGAGAAGAACGAGCCGTGTTTTTAGCTGGTTTGGTCATGTGGAGAGATTGTGTGAGGACATAAAAACAAGTATAATTCTGCAATTCTAGGCGTAAATAATGAAAACCTAGAAAGTCCTGCATAAAATGGCGTAGAGGCCACAGGTATGTTACTCAGGATATTCTATTAATAGACTTCAAATAGGCTTGAAAGAAATTGATACGATCCGTGATTTGATGTGACTTGTATTTAGATCGGGAATGGAATTCTCAATTGGCTATGATCCCCCTTCGCTACAAATTGGAATTTTCGATCTAAGAGGATTTTCTTTTCATCCCGTTGACATTTGCGATATAGGCAGCGACTGATTCTCCCTCGTGTGCAACTTGTATAACAAGTCGGGGCATGAAAACTCTCTCTCTCTCAATCTCTCTCTCTCTCTCTCTCTCTCTCTCTCTCTCTCTCTCTCTCTCTCTCTCTCTCTCTCTCTCTCTTACACTGTAGGGCTTTCAGTGTTAGATTTCGAGAATTTGTTTAATTCCTTTTCTTTACATTTCTCTCTCTCTCTCTCTCTCTCTCTCTCTCTCTCTTCTCTCTCTCTCTCTCTCTCTCTCTCTCGTTCACTGGAGGGACTTCTAGTGTTAGATTTCGAGGACTTTTTTATTCCTTTTTTTTTTTTTTTTTCTCTCTCTCTCTCTCTCTCTCTCTCTCTCTCTCTCTCTCTCTCTCTCTCTCTCTGTCGGGACTTTCGGCATTAGATTTAGAGATTTTTCGTTTATTGATGAACTGGCACTTCAATATAATTGCAATAATTAAAACATTACCAGATGTTTCAATTAGTAAGAGTAAATAAGATAATTACTGATTGTCAAATGGTTTTAGTTAAGGCGTTTACGCTTGACTTTTAAAGGTAAAGTTGTATGAGTAAGCAGGACTATTCTGCCCAATCGAACGCCCGCTATCCCCTATAGACAGGAAAGGGGGCTGGGGGGCGGAGATGTGGAGGCCAGGAAAGTTGGTTGAGGGAGGGATGAGGAGGGGAAGGGAGAGGGAGGGACAGGATGGTGATAAAGGACATTTGAATGTATAGTTCGGCGATGCTTAGCAACACCATGTAAGTCAAGAGTAAACGCTTTAACTAAAAGCATTTGACAATGCACTATATCACCAAAAATTAAAGGGAGGTGTCGTGTACACTGTGGTAAAGTACCATTTCGATCAAATAATTAGTTTGAAAGATATTTGAGAAAAACGATGACTCGGTCCCTGAGATGGGTAGTAGAGGCTTCATATTAAGTGGCCCGTATGAGTATTCATACGTTCGTCAGGGGCAGAGGAAGAGAAAGGGAGAGGAGGAACGAGTGAAAGGGTAGAAACCAATAAGTGGAAATTTTCAGATCTTGGAGAAAGGGTAGAGATGAGGACCTTGACCGGATAGGAATAGAGGATGAGAACTCATAATTGTATGTTACCTTGGTGACGATGGCGACATTACAGTAAGGCTTAGAAGAGTATGAAATTTGTAGAAATTAGTTAGTGTAAACAATGATTTCATCCTTATTGATATTTGTCTGAGAGATATTTTCTCGATATATATATATATATATATATATATATATATATATATATATATATATATATATATATATATATATATATATATATATATATATATATATATATATATATATATATATATATTAAGTTTCAGTTTTGTAAAGTTGTTGTTGACCATCAAAACTGGGGTTTTCATTTTGACTTTCCTTCTCCTTAATCAGTAAGTGTATTGGACCTCCATCTTAAATATCGTGATTTCATTTTGTGTTCTACGCTTCAGTGCCAATATTTGTAGGTTTCATCCTACGTTCCGTCTTTTCCAGAAAATGAATTGACACCGTCTTTAAATGCTTGGCGATTCTTTAACTTGATTCGTTTCGCTGTGATCTGAACCTCTTTATTCGTCATGACGTTTTTAGAAATTTATCAGCTGAGATTAATAAAGGAATCTCACGAATTCCAGATTCCTCTGTAAAGTGAAAATTTTAACATCTGAATGACATCTGTATAGTAAATTGTCCATATTGTTAATCAAATTGATGATATTGTTATAAATTGATGATATTGTTATTTTGGTTCTTATGGTGCAGTGATAGTGTCGGTGCATTTCCGATTCTTTTGTAACCACTGTATTGCATGCAGACAGTGGAACAAGCTGTCATAATGTGCATGTACGCAAGCATGTATACAAATGGCCTGACACGCTATTGACACCAGTTATGCAATCTGACAGGTCATCTGTGAAATACCACAACATTGCCACTGAATTGCTATAAATGTTTTACGAAGTTTAGCTTTGAATGTTGGGCCGTTGTCAGTTTAGATTGCGAGAAATGCAACACAGAATTGCCATGCCATTATCCTGCTCTGCAACTTATGATTGGACGGCCGTTGACGTTGCTGAATCCTTAACAAAGAACAAATTGTTTTTTAATGTAAAGCTCGTGATTTTTATCGTGAGATATGCGGACGATATTGTAGAACGAACAAAGAAATTCATTGACGAGAACACGACGGATATTGAACAAGTTTATCCGCGAGTATGTACCATTTGCTTTCGAAAAACGAGGTGAATTTTATTGTCATCCGAAGCGTTGTCTACTGTTTTTGTTGACTTGTTGCAGAGTGAATGCGAATTTTCTTTCTGTATTTGTCCGAATAATGAAAATGTACTTCTATTAAGATAATCGTTTTCTTCTTAAAAGTCCCTTTACGAGTATCAGTGAAGTTACGTTGTTTCAAATACACACAGCTGCTTCTAACAGGTTTGCAATTTAAGGTAATTACTGGGCGTCAATATAACCTTCAGTAAATCTATGATTTTGTGACTTTCATTGTTTAAAAAACCCTTTATAGTATCGTAAAGCAAATTAACTTGGATTGCCCGTTGTCACCCGAGAATACACTGGTGCAAGACAAGACTATTAATTATTGTTTAGACATATCAGAAGCATCAGAAAATCAGTGGTCTCAGAATAAATTGATGAGCCGTTAATAGATATAAATATACATGAAGGATGTATTCTTTTTCGGTCTCTTGCCACATTGAATATTGTATTTAAATACATTTGAAATGTATATGTGAACATGATAGTTTCCCCCTGGTAACTCTGCCACGCTGAGAGAGAGAGAGAGAGAGAGAGAGAGAGAGAGAGAGAGAGAGAGAGATTATCGATAACACGCAGTTGTAGTCTTCAGCCCCTGTCGTGTTGTACAAGTTATACATGGGCGAAGTCGCAGTGTCATTGGGATGAAACAAAAAGCTTCTTAGGTCTAAATTTCCAATTTGTCACGAAGGGATAATAGGCTCTTTCGAATCACGCGCTCCATCGAAATATATTTGATAGGGCCAGCCATTTATTTTTTTTTCCAAGTACGTGTAAACTTGCGTTCAACGATTTTGGTCAGGTGGGATTTGAAAGTCAGTCTCTTGCCTGTTTGTTCATTATATATATATATATATATATATATATATATATATATATATATATATATATATATATATATATATATATATATATATATATATGTGTGTGTGTATAGGGTCGTTTACAGTCATTGATGTGTAGAGTCAGTTACAGACAATAAAGAATATATGGTTACTGCAGTGAATTGGGGACATTAACCATGCATTCTGAGTCTTTATTTCCGTCAGTTTCTGTTTTTAATTTTAGTTCATCCCTTGCAGAGTGCCGGGATGAGTAAGGTAATTAACCTCCGTCCAGAGTTCGTGGATATTTATTACTATAAAGTCCAATATAAATTTTACGTTTGTTAAAATGCCAATCTTCTTCTCGAAATGTTGAATTCTTCAATTCCTGTTCAGTGCCAGTCTTCACTGACTTTGTAATATATAATTCTTGGTTTCCCATTCTGTGCATGATTCATAAAATGATCCACAAAACAATAACTGCAACAAACAAAGAGAGCCAGTATTGCAATTTATCTCACTCGAGAGTCTTAAAAAAGGATGAGCCGCTCACAATTGATGGACATCACAAAGTCAGTGTTCTGTCATTTATCTTGTGTCCCCTTCGCCATTGGAAATTTTATACCCACTGAGGCGACGGTTTTATTAGGTATTCGCTGCTCTTGTTAACAAGGCATTCCCTTCAAATGGACTTAAGTAACCTTATTCCTGTCAAGGATTATGATTGACATTCATGTAATTCATAAACATACTAGAAATTATTTAAATTCACTATCTGTATTTCTTTTTGTGTAATGCCACACACCTGTATTCAGACTCCCGGATCTGTTATCCAGGTTCTTGATATTCTGAGACTCTTCATTCGGTCCTAGTGTGGTTTTGCCAAATTCCAGAAGCTAGGCGTTATCTAATTATCTATACTGAGCATCTATTACAGATTTCTTCATCCAGTAGACTCCATAAAGAACAAATCATTACTCGACAAATCTATCTCAACTGTGGGGATATAGATAGGCTTTCTTTCAGTTCATCCTCGTTCTCTTTCCTTCTCGCTTTGCCTATCGCTACGTGTCCCCGTTCTCTTTCTTTCTCGCTTTGCTTATGCTCGTTGGTAAATTATAGATTCAGTCGGGAAAAGTATCTGGAAAGTGGTGGTAGGCGTCAAAGTATTGTAATTGGAAATGTAAACCTCTGCACCATGTACTTTCACCATTTTATTATTATTATTATTATTATTATTATTATTATTATTATTATTATTATTATTATTATTATAAACCAGAGAGAATAAATGATTCAGTGTGCTACATTAGGCGATCCAGTGTTAGACAGTAGCCCTTATGATGGTTACAAAAGATTGAGACTATTGCAGAAAGTATATTTCGCATTAGCATCAGAATAGGACAATGAAAGCTCACTGTAGCACGAGGGTTACATGCATGAATCTTCTATCGCAAAAATCTTGTCACTGGAATAGCACCACGTTCTGTAGTCGTCCTCTCAAAAGGTAATAAACCAACACACGAATAACACACACACACACACACACACACACACACACACACATATATATATATATATATATATATATATATATATATATATATATATATATATATATATATATATATATATATATATATATATATATATATATATATATATATATATATATATATATATATATATATATATATATATATATATATATTATATATATATATATATATATATATATATATATATATATATATATATATATATATATATATATATATATATATATATATATATATATATATATATATATATGCCTCTATACGAAACCGATGGTGGATGTAAATATTTAAAAAAAAATTAAAAACACGCGATTGTCTCAACCTTCAAGAAATTAGTTCTCTGTTGCTAATCGTGTACATTCATTTAATGGTTACGTAGGTGCAACCATTGTTGCAGCCATATACGAGACTGTAAATATTTCTTCACAGAAAGAGCTAAGAGATTCAGAGAGAGAGAGATTGTTGCAGCCATAGAGAGAGAGAGAACGAGAACATCTTCCTATATCCCTGTGATGGCTGTAAACGTCAGGCGATTTGTGATTAAGAAGACTTATAGAATGGGGCCAATTGTCTTGATGTCCAGATTGCGCCAGATGGCCGGGTTGTCTCCCTGTACCGGGGACTTGTTAGACTGGAGGATCAATAGGGTTGTTCATTTAACGGATGGCTACGGTCAGACCGTGATTGTTTAGCCAGGGTTATATATTAAAGGAAGACTTATTATTTTTCATTTTCCTCGTACACTCTCTTGAACAGGAATGAACAGAAACTTGCATTGGTTGTACTGGTAGCTTGTAATTTTACATTTTATTTGGTGTGCCAGAAATAAACAGTTCTAGGTAGGGTTGTTGTATATTATGTTTGATCAGTTGTCATTTTCTTAACTACATCAGGATAATGCCTTTCTTGGTCTGTTGATAAATGCGTTGTAGTTTTATAGCATTCGGTAATATCTGCCATAATCTTGAAATGAAATTATCGGTTCAATAATTTCATTTCAACTTTCTTTCGATTGTGCTCATGTTTCCTTTGAAACGGCAATTTAATATATGATTCTTACACTGTCAGTTGTTAGATGCCTCAAAACACTTTGCAATGACATTTTTGTGATGTCAAAACTTGGATGAAGCTTGCTTTCTGGAAAGGATTTTCCAGTTCAATTTCTTGAATACAGATTTTGTAAAGTGAGCTAGTTTGAATGTCTTCCTTTTATTTGAAAATAAAGTTCCTCACGGGGTAATATTATATGGAAATCGCCCATGTTTATGACCCCTTACCAAAGATTTCCTCTGGAATCGCCAGAGGTGACCATTATTAAATGAATGACTATGCCCTAGTTTTAGAAAATGACACAGCCTTCACGCTGGCTCCAAAATCCTCACTGAAGACTCTTTCTTCAATGAAGACTCTTCACAACACGCAATGCTACGAGGACTGTAAATAGAGTTCTGGAGGCAAGCGCTTGAAAAGATGTATGGTTTTCAACTTGGTCTTCTAGGCAGCAGTAGCGGTAAGGAAGAGTAGGGGAAGAGGTCATTACAGAGGAGATAGTGGATGGAGAGGCAGTTTTAAACCAAAATATAAGAGGAACAGAAAAGGTAGAACGTGGACGGTTCATCAGGACCGGGAAGCCTTAATGACACAACGCCTTACGATTAGATGACGTAATAGTACCGCCATTTACTCTGATCTCATTTTGTACAAAGGAGACGTGGTTAGTCTAGCACTGTACTTGGGGTTAATAAATAATGCCGTTGGAGGCGAATAAAGGAGGGTTGAACTTTCTTTGGACGAATTAAAGAGTGATTGCTTGAGTGCATTGCAAAGCAAAGCAATGCCTCCAAGATCGAAATGCATGATTTCAGAACCGACCAGAAAGAGAGTAAAATTAACAAAGTTGATATTGATCACGTCTTAAACACTAATGGAATATATGCAAATTAAGACAAGGGAACATTGAAGGTCAGTACAAAGGAAACAAATGTAGGCTAAGATGATAAGTAATTGTAGGGAGTAGAAATACTGGAAATAGGAGAAGATAATCAAGAGAACATCCCACTGATGCCTAAGTATATCAGGTGTAGATATGTGAAAATGTAGTGTTACACATTGTATGCATCAAACTTACACTCTGGGAACGAAATCAGGAACACCTCTGGAGACTGGACGTGATCCACGTCTGATAAAACAAAGTCAGGCTTGTCTGTGGAGTTCTGAGCGACAGAAAGTCGCCTGACATTCACTTTCCGTTTCCCGTCTTCTCCATCGACTGGAGTTGTCAGCACTTTGATCATAGCTCCTTGGAGAGTGTCTGTGTAGTCTTTGAAGTAAATAGTCTTAAGAAAAGGGAGCACAGGTTGAGAAGCTTTGCTGTCATTTGTTGTTATATTCTTACGCAGACTTTTTGTGTTTTCTTAGAAACATTATATCTTTGTTTGTCATGTTTTTAGCTCTTCACCCTGTATTAGATTCAGTGCATCAGTTTTTGTAGTTGTGTAAATTCTTTACTTTTCTTCTGCAGTTGAATCATTTTGGGTTTGAGTTCTATTATGAAATAGAATTTCATTTTCATACTGAAAGTTCAAAACATACTCCTGCCTTCGGATTGGGAAGACAGCTTGTTGAGCTATCTGGTTTTGTTCCTCAGTTTTTAAATGCGTTTTTTCTGCTATTTTGCTGATGTTCAAATATATTTAAAATCCATACAGCCTAGTAAGTATGTAGTTCAAATTTACTTTATAATTGCGATCGTACCGTGAATTGTAATGCAAAGGCTCAAAGTTTAAGCTTAGCCATTGTGAATTTGGACGCGGAGACTGGTCTGCCATTGAGTGACTTTCCCCCAACATTCAGAGGAAAGACCAGAAGAATTGTCATCAACAGTAATTGTCATTAATATTTTGTTTTCACCAAATATTGTTATGATTACGTATTACCCAGAAGGTAGTTGTATTCTCGCATGTGTGGTTTTTCAGTAGTAATATATATGTATATATATGTATATATATATATATATATATATATATATATATATATATATATATATATATATATATATGTATAGCAAATTAGTACATTATAGCATCAGCGGTATTGCTGCTGTGTCACAAGATCACAACATGAATAAATAAACAAATCGTCTCTGTAGCTGTATCTTAAAAAAAAAAAAAAAATAAAACAATCAAATATCCAGATGCTAGCTCCTTTCCATCGCTCGTGAAAACGCAAAGATCTCACACTCTCATATCACCGTCCTGGAGACGGCACTCCCATTAGCCAGAGGAGAAGAAGAAGCATAATATTGGGAGAGAGAGAGAGAGAGAGAGAGAGAGAGAGAGAGAGAGAGGATGATGTAGTGTCTGCAGACACAGCGTTTTGCTTGTCTCCCGAGACACTTTCGGCAGCTGTCTAGGTCACACCAAAGCAATATTCAACCCGGCGCTACTTCTGGGGACTTTCTCGTTTTCGTCTTCGACACAATATTAGAGAGAGAGAGAGAGAGAGAGAGAGAGAGAGAGAAGAGAGAGAGAGAAGAAGAAGAAGAAAAGAACGTGTATGAGCCTAGTGATCGTGAGTTTCCGAGATGAGACTAGGAGGTTTTCGAATCGAGATAAGCGCCTTGTAAAAACTAGTATAATTTTGGCGTATGTATTTCTCTATGATTTTTAAAGTTATTTATGTGATTATATATTTATATATGAATATATATATATAATTATAATTATATATATATATATATATATAAAAATTTTGTCACATACACTGTGACATTTTTTATATTCACAAACACTAAGCTGCTAATGTCGTTTAACACCAAATTCTCTCAACCTCAGGATAAACGCCGAACGGGAATTTATAATAATAAATGATAAGCTGTATCGGTTATCATTCATAAATTCCCTTTCGGTGTTTATATTTCGAGGTTGAGTTAATTTATTATTAAATGATATTAGTAGCTTAATGTTTGTGATATATATATATATATTATATATATATATATATATATATATATATATATATATATATATATATATATATATATATATATAATCACGAAATTAAGCTACAAACCTCGTTTATATATTTCCTACCTACCTTAAGGTATGTAAATATTAAACCGTCAAGCCGTGTTTAAAGTATATCGCGTTTATACCTCTTATTAAATTAAACCTCGGCTATACAGTGATCTCTATAAGAAACCGAGATAATCGTTTTTTATGCTTTCTGCAAGAAGCTACGGTGACAATAATATTCCTCGAGTGCTATCTTGCCACTTTAAAACATCTGAAAGTACGCTGTCACTCAGTCTCTTCTTCTCAGTTTCTTCTTATTCTTCTTCTTCACGAAATTGCTGCAGACTCACGCTTGATCTATTCTGCAGGAAACCTAACAGTTCCTCACAGAACCTCTGGGCAATTATGTCGGAGATCGTTAGATCCCCGAGGTTCGATCTAATAGTCACTTGGGCCTCGTTTCAGACGGCGTACTCTCTCTCTCTCCTATTCAAATGATATTGCCTGCGCTTCCCCTATTGCTAATGGGCCCGGACTGGTAATTCGCCTCTGTCGGATATTGGGATGTTTTGCTTTCTTTTTGTAGCAGTGTCTTCTTGAGGTGTCTTCTCTCGTGCGCATTCGTGTATGCATACAAGTCATATTAGTTTCATCAGTAGAAAATGAAGGATAAATGATTGTACAATAATATTGCTTTTAGTTTAGCAAAAACTAAAAGCAAAAACAACCATTTATCCTTCATTTTCTACTGATAAAACTAATATGGTCTGAACTTAATAGACAGTTCCCGAGACTCCAATACAAAAATTTCGATTTCGACTATTGAAATAGTCGATAATTCACAATCGAGACTTTATCACGCGCCATGCATTTGCACTATAGGCTTAAAAACTAAAGTCTGTTACTTAGAAAACTTAGAAAAACTAGTTAGAGGATAGTAACTCATCATTTCAGTATCATATGTACATATGTGTGAGTGTGTATGACTGGGCTTAAATATGCAGTATTGTGCTTATACACGTGAGAGCATATGTAAGTGGCATTATTCTCACTCTGCCAATGTTTTTTTTCTCTTAAGCAAGAAAAATGTCCCCCACGAACACGGAGGTAATTTGAGTAACTGGTTTCGGCTGGAGAAAGGGGGTTTTAGGCCTAAAAGAAGAGAGATTTGACATTTTTCTTACTTGTGTACAGTAGATCCTTTGGTACTTTTCTTACTTTAAATAAATCCTCTTGGTTTTCTTACTTTTTCTTTGTTTTTATATATAAATCCTTTGCTTACTTTTCTTACTTAAAATATAAATCCTTTGGTTTCTTACTGATATAAATCATTTGTTTACTTTTTTTACTTATGTAAATCCTCTGCTTACTTTTCTTACTTATATAAATCCTTCGGTTTCTTTGTTTACTTTGTTTTTTTACTTATATAAATCCTCTGCTTACTTTTCTTGCTTATATAAATCTTTTTACTGATTATTTTTCTTACTTATATAAATCCTTTGCTTATTTTTCTTACTTATATAAATCCTTTGCTTATTTTTCTTGTATAAATTCTTTGTTTATTTCTCTTACTTATACATATCCTCTGCTTACTTTTCTTACTTATATAAATCCTTTTCTTAATTTTCTTATATAAATTTTTTGCTTGTTTGTCTTACTTACATAAATCCTTTGCTTATTTTTCTTACTTATATATAAATTCTTTGCTTACTTCCCTTACTTATTCGAATTTAAGTAATGTTTTCTGGTGTTGTGATGTGCCTTTGTAATGTTAGTACCCGCATTCAGCCCTGAAAAGATGTTAAAAGATATCAGTGTATTTGTGTGTGAATGTTCTGCCCAAATAATAATTGGTGCGTTTAACGTTGGCCCTCCATTTTCCTGGTTAAGAATGAACTCACAGTTCCGGCAGCAATTTGTTCATTTCATGAGACAAATAATTTTTTTTTTTTTATTTAGCCACAGCGTTGGATGTACATATAATTATATCTGGTGATCTCTGGAAGTCAACATTTTAAAGCACCGAAATATGTAATCCAGTTGCTTGGACAGGGAAGGCGAGTTCTGACCATTGTGTTATTCTCTCTTGTCCTGGGTGCATTTATGTACATCCATACACACACACACACACACACACACACACACACACACACACACACACATATATATATATATATATTATCTGTATATATATATCAACATAATATATATATATTGTGTCTGTGTCATTTCTTGGACTAAGACACACTCCGTTTCTTGGACGACATCCACATTCCTTCTGTAATCTGGTCGTTGATTTGATTTCTTTAATTTCCAATTTCCACTAGATGCCAAGTTTCCTAGTGATAACAAGGATCTTTATCCATCACAGGGCCGTGTATTACGGCGTTTGAAACCTTTAAAATAATAAAGGGAATTGGAAAAAGGACGATTAACATATACTAAAAGTGTGATCTCTAGACCCAGTCGAGTCGAATGTTTTCCTGCTTGGTATTTGTCCCATGGGAGCAATGTAGTGAGGAGTGAAGCTGGATCAGTTGTGAGGTAAACACCAGTACATTAACTTGCCACGCTGTTCTTCCCATTACCAAAGGAAGGCGAAGTTTCTTGTGCTCTCTGGGTTTTGGTTTAGATGAATGAGGTTCCTCAGCGTGTGTTTGAGGTTGTACTTAAGCTTATTTGTATATGTTAGTTGGTCTTACCAGGAAAATTTTGTCTACAGCTTGTATACATAACGTGAAAGCCCTTTGATATATACACATGAGAGAGTTTACTCATGCCTACTGTATTTTTATCGTATTCAGTTCAAGTGTTTTAAGTTATTTCTAATTTACTTTCAGAATTTTTAAACTTCCTTACACTTGCTTTAAAACTGTCTCTGTTCTAAAAATTGCCAGTTAATTGTAAGCGCTCTTTACTGCCAACTTACAAGAGAAAATGAAGAAGTGACTGAAATTACCAGTTGAAAAGTCCTGATACCTGACAGTTCGTGGTGTAATTAAAGTAATTTTTAGCATCTGAAATAAAATTCTAAGCATTAGAGTTGGAAGTCTGACATATAATCATTTCAAGCTGAAAATAAACATAGAATGTCTTGTTAACAACTCGAATACTTTTGTCAGTTTAAAAAGATTAGATGATGATTATGAATAATTTCAATGTGATATACATTCATATACATGCAAATACACGAGTTTGCGGTTAAGTTAAACAAGTTTCTTGTATGAACGCCCATGCATACGTAAGTGGCATCACGCCAGCCTGTGATTCTTTTCCCCTTAACCGAGAAAAATGTGCCCACTAAGTTAGGGGTTATTTGACTAACTGGTTTAGGCTGGAGCAAGGGCGCCGTAGGCCTAAGGGAACGGGGACTGAAATTTTATATTCTGATCTCTCTCACTCGGTGTCCATTTTTTGTTTCGTTTTCCAAAAGGGCCGAGGTAGGAGAGAGCGGAATGGATCGTAAAACGCCTTTTGTTCCGGCGGAGAAGCTTCGAGAATATTGTATAATAATGACCTTGAATTGAAATGAGGTAGGCTGTGTAGGTGAGGAAAAATATACGGGTCGTAATTGCGTGTGTGAGTGAAATTAGGAAGTGTAGTTGGTAGGTATTCCCTAGATATGTTGTGTTGGATAATAAACGCTATTTTTGGCGTTTTTATGGGTTTTCTTATATTTTATATATATATATATATATATATATATATATATTTTTACGGGTTTCTTATATTATATATATATATATATATATATATATATATGCATATATATAAATATTTGGCGCTGAGTCCAAGGTCGTGCATTTTTCTGATACTGTTACTGGCACTCTCTCTCTCTCTCTCTCTCTCTCTCTCTCTCTCTCTCTCTCTCTCTCTCTCTCTCTATATATATATATATATATATATATATATATATATATATATATATATATATATATATATATATATATATATATATATTTATATATATATACTGTATATACTGTATATATATATTTATATGTATATATGTATAGAATTGATATTTATTTATTGATGAAATTATGAGAGGCTAACAATCAGTGTATTGTTTGCACAATATGTCTTTAAAATCTTCGCTGCATCCTGCCACGTAATTGTGTTTTGTCAAATCAGCAACAACGTCCTTACCTAGTTTTTAAATATATATATATATATATATATATATATATATATATATATATATTATATTATATATATATATATATATATATATATATATATATATATATATATATATATATATATATAGTATATTTGTGTATATAATTCTTTATGCAAACATAGAATCCTATTTGGCCCAATTCTTTAGAGACTATTTGGCCCCAACTGCACCTTACTGTACATCACCATATTATATCTAATTTGTGGTAATTTCTGTCGTCAGGGATTTGTCTCGTCGTCATAAAATGTCGCCATCACTATAAATCTAGGTCGAAAGAGAGAGAGAGAGAGAGAGAGAGAGAGAGAGAGAGAGAGAGAGAGAGATGGGTGGGAGTTTTAAATTGAAAATTCTTTTTCGGTAATAAAAAAAAGTTTACTTTTTAAAACTTCGGATCCTTCCACATTTTATGGAAGTTAAGGCGGGATTTAATTGGGCCCTTGAATGCGTAATGGCATGAATAAATTCACGTTGATGACGTTACCTGAATAAAGGAATAATTCTTTTTTTTTTTTTATCTTTCGTGCGTTTTCATATCTGTTCGTTTCGTCAACTTCATAAATTTATTTTCGATTATCGGGTTCAGTTGTTCTTTGCTTACAGTTATAAAAGTATACCTTTGTAATTTCGCTTTTCATGAATTTGTTTTTGATCATTATTTTCAGTTTTTTCTTTCTGTTCGTAACGAGATTAAATCTTTTCGGCTTTTGATTCGCTTGTGTTTCTCTAATTTTCCTTCTGTGTTTGTTACAGTAATGTTGAATGTTAAAATTAACTTTTTCAAGATCTATTCAGTGTCAGGATTTAATGATTTTGTGATCGTGATCAGTATAATACCCTTATATAAAATCTTTTCCTTTTTTATGTCGTTCATGTAATGATTTTGCTGTTTAGGCGACCTTTGAAGGAAATGAGTAAAGTATTATTTGAATATTTCTTATTTGGTATTTCATTCCTGTTAGGATTCAACACCAGTTTTACAGAATCCCTAATAAAATCCGGAATTCTTTAACAGGAAACTAAATTGTGGTGCCTCCATTAAGCCTTTAGTATCTTATATCAATTGAGAGTTTTAATCAAATCTCTGTTGTTGATTAGAAGTATCGTTTAACATGCTTTCTATTAACCTTCATCTGTAGGTAAGGGCAAACCAGGTCAGCTGCCTCACGATATATATGGATTCCTAGGTCTTATTGCTTTTCGTTATGAGCTGGAAAATTATGCAACGATCTTCATTAACGGTGAGTTAGAGTCATTCATCAGGTTTCCGTATCTTTCATCGAATGAGTTGTGTCTCGTTAAAAGAAACAGCATTTCTTTTGTTTCACTTTCTAATGGAACTGGTAATGAAGACTCTCAGAGGTATATATAGTCAGTTATCAGGCCATTAGAAAGTTCATTATCTTTCAGCCATATTTTTCAATCTCAAGGACAGATCTGAGATGGAAAGGCGTGGGATTTCCTGGTTACTTAACCGGCCGGGTTCTCCATAGAAGTTTGCTAAATCTCTCTTGATGTGACGATCATTTCATTTTAAGGGAAGTGTGTTTTAATGACAGAGGAATAAATATAAAAATGCTACTCGGTGAAATGTATATAACCAAAAAACCTACCCTTTCATTTCTTGTATCTGGTATACCACAAAGAACAAATTGTAAGAAATATATCCGGTGTGCCGGCGTAACTAATGGATGCTTATTTACTTGAGATTAAATTGCACTCTTGAATTGCTAGTAAATGCATATTTAACCTCAAGACGGCTTAAAATTCCACTTAGCCATATTAAACTGGCATATCACAACTTAGCTGTGAAGTGACTGGTTGATCGTTATGTCAGGAAACACAATCTCATCTGCACTGGAGGCATTATTACCCAGTAGGGGGACAGTAAGTGCCGTCAGTGCACCTCGTGCGGTGCACTGTAGGCATTCCTTAAGGTTCTTTGCAGCGTGCCTTCCTTAGGCCCCTTTCGTTTCTTTTACTGTACCTCCTTTCATAGTGCAACTTCTTTGAGGTTTTCTTCCTGTTACACCTTTCAGACCTTTTGCTGTCAGTTCCCTTTTCAGCGCTGAATGAGCTCATAGGTCCCAGTGCTTGGCCCTTGGCCAAAATTCTATATTCAGTTCTCGAGTTATTTCCAATACTTGAGGTGTTTTGTCATCTATAGTATCAGTGGTGTTCAAGTTATTTCTTGCGCTTTCGACTTATTACGTGATTGACAAAGTAAAGAAATTTATTACTTGTAACACAGGAAAGCAGTTTCTTAGTTTGCTTGACGCATCTGAGGCAACAACTGCATTAAAATATATAGGATGTTTAGATGAATTTTTTCAGACATTAAGAGTTACGAGTTATCTTATCATCTGCTGTTTCTTTGTAGAATAGAGATAATAATTAATGTTTACTGATTTTATTATATCCGAGATTTTATATTGATTATATATCGTCTCGAAATGCGGTTTGTATTTTGCGTTTCGAACTTTCATTAAAGTTATCGTGTTATTATTTTTATACTCTGCTTGCGATCATTGAAAAATACGGCATTTTAATAGGTGTTTTGTAGCTAAGTTGCATTGATGATAAAGTACATATATTAGTAGTTTCATATATATATATATATATATATATATATATATATATAATAGTAGTTTCATATATATATATATAATACTACTTAAGAAACCTCCGTTTCTAAGGAGTGGAATATACAGCAATAAACGCCAGGTTAATGACAAGTTCCTGTGAGGACATTACCTTAATTGTAAAAAGGTTCATCCTTTCCTTGTGGTTTCAACGTCATGAAATATTCACAATCAAGGGACAATCTCTCATGTTCTTTTTAGCGATTTTGTTCATTATAATCGTTAGCCATGTAACTCCCCAAATCATTTTCGCGTGTCGTTTCTCTCGCAGATTGTATTTTCAAATCAGCCCTTCGTTTTTTAGTTATTTATAATTTTTTACAATTTTTGGAAGGTGGAGAGGTGGGATGATGATGATGATGATGATGATGAAGATGATGATCATTATATTTTCCTGTCACCTGTGTCACTGTGGGGATTCATCTGGGGCGTTCAAAGGTGTTCCCTAATTGCCATCTTTGCCTCGCCCTGAAATAAATGAGGATTTCTTGCGCGCCCAGTCCTAATTATGAAGGGCATAATAAAATGTTTAAATCTGGGAATAATATTTCACCTGAATCAAGTAATAATTTTTGTCATAGTATTTGCTGCCTTCGTATGAACGATATTGAATTGTGTTTGGTAATTTTTCACACAGCCGAGCTACCAACGTCCTAACTTCTGATAATAAGAAATTATTTAATCTTTGTCTCTAGGGAAAATGAATAATGTTTCACGTGCAGAGAATAATTTCCTTCAGCCAGAGATGATGAAAAACTGTCTCTACCTCGCTTTATTTTCTCTAAAAAAACCATTTTCTCTCAAGATCTAAAGGACATTGTGGATGCTGCTAATTGGTGATTTCCATGGTATACGCAGGATTACGTATTTCGTAACATGTCTTTTCTCATTTTTTTTCGAGTTGCGTCATCGTAAGCTTCTTTGAGAGTATAATAATGAAGTCCTTGATAGAAGCGAGACAATTTTCCACGTGGTAGTTGTTGGGTCATAAGGCAGGAAAAGAATATCGCGCAAAGACCTCAATTTCAGTATATCGAAAAACCCCCACCCCCACCCCCTCTCTCTCTCTCTCTCTCTCTCTCTCTCTCACACACACACACACACACACACACACACACACACACACACAGCTTGAGTATATCGAAGTTTTTCTCTTTCTCTTTTAACTTGATTATATCGACGTATCTCTCTCTCTCTCTCTCTCTCTCTCTCTCTCTCTCTCTCTCTCTCTCTCTCTCTCTCTCTCTCTCTCTCTCATAACTTGAGGATATCGAAGTCTCTCTTCCTCTATCAACTTGTATATTTCGAAGTATCTCTCTCTCTCTCGTATACCGAAGCCTTTCTCTCTCTCTCAGCTTGAATATACGGAAGCCTGCCTCTCTCTCTCTCTCTCTCTCTCTCTCTCTCTCTCTCTCTCTCTCTCTCTCTCTCTCTAGTATACCGAAGCCTTTCTCTCTCTCTCAGCTTGAATATACGGAGCCTCTCTCTCTCTCTCTCTCTCTCTCTCTCTCTCTCTCTCTCTCTCTCTCTCTCTCTCTCTCTCTCTCTCTCTCTCTCTCTCTCTCTCTCTCTCCCAGGGCAGTAGCTTTCGCGTAAGTCAACCTACTACTTCCGATGGACGAGATCCATCATGGGACATGAAACTGTCCGTTACAGGGATGATTTATCATAGCACCTGTATTCCGTCCATCATAAAGACAGTTTCTTTTTGTTCCAGACTGGAACCTTTGTGAGTTTTTCTATTCCTCTGTTATTCGTTTCTTGCTGTTTCTCTCGCACGTGACTTCACGTGTGGAATTTATTCAGTTTATTCTTCTCGAATTCTGCAAATGTTTCCTTTACTTTTGGTTAAAGAGGAAGAAGTTTCTTTATGTATGCAAAGAAGATTTATAATTAATTTGTTATTTTGGACTTTGGGCTTATAGTGATTATGTATTTTAAAGTTTTACTAAATTCTTTGTAGTGTATTGGGGTATATTTGATTTATCGTTGATTCTTCTTTATAATAAATTTTTCACACTATATATATTATATATATATATATATATATATATATATATATATATATATATATATATATATATATATATATATATGCAGACAAAATCCATGAAGGAAAGAGAAACATTGGAGTGCTGAGACCTTTTGTCTTTATTTATACATTCATCACGCTCCATATTTTCGTGATTCAGTTATACATATATATGTGTGTGTATGTATATATATATATAT
>NC_089780.1:12622665-12650165 GCF_040412425.1 Macrobrachium rosenbergii
TCAACTTGGCTGTAAAGCTGTGGAACAGCCTTCCTGACAATTTTACGTTTGTTGATACTCGGAGATAAAAGAGCATGTAATCTTTAGAGCATCTTGCTCTGTTTTATATATATATATATATATATATATATATATATATATATATATATATATATATATATATATATATATATATATATATATATATATATTAAACGATCCATATATATATATATATATATATATATATTTTCAGGGAAAAGGGGTTTTGATAACATGACGTCTATTCTCAAGCCGTGATGTCTTTCAATTATCCTTTTCTTTCTTAAATTATTATCTACGTTATTTTCCCTTTATTTTTTTTAAACTGCGCTTTCTCCCTTTTGCAACCTCATTCCGGAATCATTCTCACAGAGGTGTGTTACAGGTCAAGGTGTTTCCTCAGGTCATTTCAACAAACTCCCTCCCAAGTTCAAAAGAAATCAGGCTTTTCATTTCAGTGAATTTCAGGGAATTTTAGGGAAATTTCAGGGAATTTTAGGGAATCTTAGGGAAATTTCAGGGAATTTTAGGGAAATTTCAGGGAATTTTAGGAAATTTTAGGGAAATTTTAGGGAAATTTCAGGGAAGGGAAATTTCAGGGAATTTTAGGAAATTTCAGGGAATTTTAGTGAAATTCAGGGAATTTTAGGAAAATTCAGGGAATTTTAGGGAATTTCAGGAAATTTTAGGGAATTTCAGGAAATTTTAGGGAATATTAGGGAATTTCAGGGCAATCGATCCCTCCCTGCAGGACGGTAAGATATTTCCATCATTATTCATTTCTTTAGTGATAGGTTTTCTGTTTGTCCCTGACAGGAATGAAAATATTTCTCCAAAATAAGTTTCAGGTTTATTTATTTATTTATTTATATTTTTTTGTAAACTTTCTTTCGTTAATTTTTTTTTTAATGAGCCTCACCACAAGCTTCTTTGGAAGCTCATTTTCGGGGGATTTGAGTGAAAAGATGATTCGCTCGCTTCGACATCACATGGTATCAGGAAAAAAGGAGAAAATCCTTGAAAATAAGCTACTTTCATTTTTTTTTTTTTTCATTCATGGGACTTAGGAACTTATACAGTATGTATAGGGTTCTCTCTCTCTCTCTCTCTCTCTCTCTCTCTCTCTCTCTCTCTCTCTCTCTCTCTCGCCATTTTCTTTCCCTTTCCTTCTGTTGCTGATACTAATCTGCGGAACATATTACGTTTAGCTCTCTCTCTCTCTCTCTCTCTCTCTCTCTCTCTCTCTCTCTCTCTCTCTCTCTCTCTCTCTCACGTTCTTCTCTCCGCTCTCAACAATGTTTATGTCATTTTTACTGTTTAACATCCCACCTTCTTGTTAATTGATTATATTTTGATTCATTAGAGTGTTTCTTATATAATAGACGCATTTAGCAATATTTTTCCCATTTTCTATCTTTCTCTCTCTCTTTATGTTATTATCTAAATCTTCATAATAGTATTATTGTTTTGTCATTTATTTATTTCTAAATCTTCAGTTGTTATTATTTTGTCATTATTTTTCAGGTGCCCCTCCCTGGATCCGCTAACTAGTGCATGACAGCAATATTTTATCGCTGTCACTGCCAAATATTTTTTACATTAAACGACTTACTTTTTAGATCCATCAATGATCTCTGTTATGCAAGAGGAGGTTTATTGCATTGCAATGAAACGACCTGTACGTGATACACTAGCGGATCCGGATAGGGGCGGATCCATGGGCACGTGCCCCCCATGAAAAATAATGATAAAATAATAATGTTGGAGATTTAGATAATAACACAAATAAGAAATATAAAAATGGGGCAAAAATAAAAAAATCGATTAAAGAAATATATATATATGTGTATGTATGTGGGTGTGTGTATAATATGAAAATTGGTGCCCCCCCCCAAGAAATTTTTCTGGATCCGCTAGTGACATGATATGACTCTTTACATAAGTACTCTTTTTGATAGAAGAGCTTTTAATCAATTTCTTTCTCAATGAAGAATAGAGGGTGTATCGTCGCATCTGCTTATTGGCGTTGGATTTAGCAACTGATTCAAATTTTTTCCTCTGTGGCTTGTGAAGGAAAGTTGTAGCTGTTTTCTCATTTGATTTTTATATTTTATATAAGGGTTTTTGGTCATTTTCTTTCTCTGGAGTAAAATTAAGTATATTTGCTGTGTAAAATATAATATTTTCCTAGATGTAGATTTTTATTTGATGGCTAATGGCACGAACAGTTTTTTAAAGTTATGGTTAAATGACCATGTTTGACTTATTGGAAGATTTTTTGGTGTAAATCTCAAGTTAGACATTACAAGATATGAGATTCTTAAATGCTTGAATTGAGTGCTTGTAGCTGTATTATTAAGTTAACACTGTGCTCGTGCAAGTTGATAGATTGATGTTTTTTGTTTTTATTGTTTTTTTTTTTGCTTTATAAAAAAAAAATAATAATAACCCTCCTCAATCTCTTTCAAAATATATTCATGTAACACTTATCACATTCTCCAGCAAGTGACCAAGTTTTGTACATTCAGATTGTTATAGAAATAATCAACACACAATCACATGTGGAACAGAAATAAATTTCTGACTCACATCAGCATCGAACCCAGGTCTTTCAGTTGAAAGGCAAGGGCTCTGCCAAACTAGGCCATACAAGTCATAAAAGCAGTTGGAACCTGAGTGCCTACTGTACACAAGGAATTACCCGGGCAAGCTAACTGCTTGCATACCAGCGTGTTTTCCCCAACTTCCGACTCGGCAATGACCCAATTGACAGCATTTCATTTGAATTATCCATTTTTATGACTTGTATACGGCCTTAGTGGGCAGAGTCCTTGCATTTCAATTGAAAGACCTGGGTTCGATCCTGATGCGAGTCAGAAATTTATTCAGGCTGTTATGTTTCGTGAGGACTGGACACGGGGCAAAACACGTATTATACCAGTTCTGTATGGCTCTATATTTTAAATAAATAACAAAAGAAAACCCGACTTCGCTCTCTTTCAGAAGATAATCTCGCACCGCTTAATACATTCTCCAGGGGATTTCAAACACTTCCTCTCAGAACTTACCTGCAATTATCTTGGAGGTCGTTAGCGCCCGGGTCTCAATCGTATAGTCACCAGGGCGCCATTACAGTCGTTCTCTTTCTCCTCAGATGATATTGCCACCTATTGCTTATCGCCATTGCCTGTCTCCATTGCCTATCGCCATTGCCTTCAGGAATAGTTCAGGAATTGATCTAGACTTTTATTCGATTAGGAATGTGTTCTCCCGTTTAAAGTTTGTTTGGTCTTTCGTATATATATATATATATATATATATATATATATATATATATATATATATATATATATATATATATATATATATATATATATATATAATGTGTGTGTGTGTGTGTGTGTGTATAATAAAAATTCTCCTTCCTTAAACAATATATATGTATATATGTATGATCTTGGCAAACATGGGAATTTTTCTAGCATATGTGTCTTGCTTATGTAAGATTTCATAGTTAAAAATACTAAGTATTTAAAGTATCTTCAGTGACATTTTTATTTCGGTTAAATTTTCGATTTGCCTCTGACCATTCACGGAATGAATGTGAATGTTGTACCTTCCTCATTCCATCGAAGCCTTCGCCATTGTAATACGGTGCAATGTAATGCTTGCTCAGAACATTTTAACAATCCTCTTTTGACCGTAATGCTTTCATGAGTTCGAGGGCATTTGAATAGTTATTGTTTTGAAAGTTGCAGCTCTCGTTCCATGATTTACATGTTATTGACGTTTCATGACGTGAGTTGCATAATTTAACGGCTTGGAATGCGCATATATTTGCTTTCCCGTCGGTACAGCATTCTGCTGTAATCTGCGGCTGTCGTGTTTCATGTAGTTACACGGTGTTCGGAGTTTTGATAAGAGCACTTCATGCTGATATACGGGGAGATACAAAGATGCCCTTTCATGCATATAAGTATGCCGTTCATATACAAGGATGCCCTTTCATGTATAAGTATAGCCATGCATACAAGGATGCCCTTTATGTATAAGTATAGTCATGCATACAAGGATTCCCTTTCATGTATAAGTATAGCCACGCATTCAAGGATGCCTTTTCATGTATAAGTATTGCCACGTATACAAGGATGCCCTTTCATGGATAAGTATAGCCCTTTTTATATTCGAGTCACTGCTGTGAATTTGACTGCAAGATCTCACGCGCCAGTTTCATTTGAAGTTTCCGGAGAGTTTCCCTTTCACCGGCATCTTTCCCGAGGTTGGTGGTCCGTAGCTGATCAGATGAGACACTGAATTCCGTTCGTTTCATTGCACTGGTTCTTGTATCGTAATCATCATCATAATCATCGTAATCATCATTCACGTCGTCATCGGCTTCAACGCCGTGTGACACTTCAGTAGAGCTTTGCTCAGCTCTATAGCCTTCTGCATCATAGCTCTCATCCAAGGGAGTCTGGGTCTGTCAGCTCTACTGGCGTCCACAACAGGAGCTCGGCTGAGCTCAAGTGTGAGAATGCATTTAGGAAAATATTGCATATATATTAAATAAACACTTGAGGATTAACACAGTGTAAAGTTTGAAAGAATGTTGCGGTAATATTTGTAATTGTTATATTTTCTTTAATAGGCTTTATTTGATATATAAAAAAGTATACCTTAGTTTTGCCAGACCACTGAGCTGATTAACAGCTCTCCTAGAGCTGACCCGAAGGATTAGACTTATTTTACGTGGCTAAGAACCAATTGTTATATCTATATATATATATTATATATATATATATATATATATATATATATATATATATATATATATATATATATATAGGGAGAGAGAGAGAGAGAGAGAGAGAGAGAGAGAGTTACTGAACGCTGATGAACAAGTGGCGTCCACTAATTAGAGACAACTCTTCTCTATTCTTCTAAATCTCCTCTTATCATCAAAAATTTAAAACGCTGAGAGGAGGTACAATCTACAATATTGTAAAGATATTTTTTGTTCTCATAATCATTAACAATAATCCCAACCCTTCAAGTTCAGGCTAATCAGTCATATAGCCTAGTAGGTGTAAAGAATCCCTCTTCATATTGTGAATCTTTTTCGTAATCGGAGCCTGTTAACTGTGAATCTTTATGTATTAATATTTGATTGACATATTACGTAACTGCAGCGATATTATACGTGAAAATTTTTAATCAGGTTTATGTTGGATGTTTAATGCGATTTGCTTCTTTCTCAATTTGTTATAAAAGGTTTGAGAGAGAGAGAGAGAGAGAGAGAGAGAGAGAGAGAGAGAGAGAGAGAGAGAGAGAGAGAGAGAGAGATTCTGAACGTTCCTACAACGTTATCAAAGTCATCAGTCATCCTTATCGCAATTTGAAACCAGTTTCCGAAAGGGTTAATAAATGCTAACAAATTTAGAAAGTGCTTCCAGCTTAACGTATATAAATTTTCCTCTTGTTTATTTAAAAAAAATTTTACGCTGTGCAGTTTTTTTTTCGTTCTTATAAACGAAAGCTGTTGTATTTCAAGCTTTCATTAAGAAAGAATCACTTTTCTTTGTCGACAAGAAACTTCACTGAAATCCAACACCATTTTTGTATCATCTCCAAATTCCACCATCCTGCTAACCGTCTGACCTTTCCCTCAAAGGTAGAATTAACATTTTTACTGTCTCAATTCAGCGCGTTTGTCGAGTACTCAGTGATATTTACGTATTTCGACCTGCCGTGTGTACATACAGGTTTTTGCGTCATCAGTCCGCGCTCAAATCGCTCACTATTTTTGTGGCAGTCGGCGCTTTAAGCATTTTTTTAAAATTTGTGATTCGATATATTTGAATTTAATTTTCAGAGGGTGAATTTGCTTTTCCCTTAAATGCTTATGGTGAATAATTTTGACACGCGGTCTTTCAAATATAAATATATATATAATATATCTATCTATCTATCAAATTTATTTCTGTTCCATATGTAATGTATACAGTTATATTTATAATATATATATATATATATATATATATATATATATATATATATATATATATATATATGAATATATATATATATATATATATACATATGTATTATGCATATATATAATATATATATATATATTATATATAAATATTATATTATATATATATATATATATATATATATATATATATATATATATATATATATATATATTCGTATATACACACAATCCTCACTTTACGTATGTAATTGTAATAACCACAATGCCCTCTTAACATGTCGAATATACATAACTGCACGAATTTACAAACTTGCGTCTGAACATGTTAGACATTTTCTTTGTAAAAAAAAAGAAAAAAACATATGTAAGTGATGTTAATCTCGCTGTGGGCTTGGCTTCCTTTTCCCTTAAACAAGAAAAATGTCCCCAGGAAGTTAAGGGTAATTTGCCTAACTGGTTTAGGTAAGAGGAAGTTGGATTTAGGCTTAAGAGAACAGGCGCCGGAATTTTTTATGCTTACCTTTCTGGCGTCGTCTGGGTTTTTGTTTTCGTAGATCGGGAAGGTGAAAGGACTGGCTTATTCATGACTTTGCTGAGGAAGTGTTTACTGAAATTGGAGGCTTGGAGATTATTATGCAGTAGCCTGAATTAAAAATGGTTTGTTTTTCAAGGAGAGGAGAGATATGTCTTATTTTCGTAAAGAAACTGAGAAGGGAAAGGCTTGGAGATTGGCTTATAAAACTGGTTTGTTTTCATTAGATTTTTGGAGAGGGGAAAGTAATGGCTTATAAATTACTTTAGAGTTTTGGTAAAGAAGCTTGGAAGTTGTGGCGTTGAGGAGGGGGTGCCAGGGGCCCTGGACCCCATTCAGATTCTTGCTCCCCCTCCAGGTGAAATTCCCTTTGTAGCTAAACCTTCATTCTTACAGTATTTGATACATTTGCATATAGTAAGAGTTGAAAATTAGTTGAAAATTGAGCTCTATAATTTCAAATACAGGTTTGCTAATTATTAATACTATTATTTTCCTTCATTCACGTAGATATATACAGTCGAGAATAGTATATTTTACTAATTACAGAATTGGTACATTAGTTTTGTGTGATTTTCTTTGGCAGCCCCCAAAAATTATCTTGGCCAAACCTAGGCCCCCTCCCACTAATGTAATGCCAGCTACGCAACTGGGAGGAAGTATTTACTGAAATTGGAGGGCTGGAGATTATTATGCAAAATGACCTGAATCCAAAAGAAGATTTTTTTTGCTATTATGCTAATTGAGTGCGCAAGCTATCATTCACTTCAAGTACTGACCAAGCCCAATATTATTTGGTTTTAACTACCCTTCTCTGAATGGAATGTCCTGGACGCAACTTTGCAGTCATCAGGAATTTAAACTTATATACCTGTATATATGTGCGAATATATTTAAGGGATGTCTGCAGAGTGTGAATGTTGCCTACATTCTCTTGTAATGCATGAAAAGGTACTGTAATTGTATTAGCAACCTTCGGTCAGAACTAATAATACACAGAATATTTTGAAAGTTACTGAAGGTATATTGATAACTAGACAAGTTGTAGAGATCACCAGTGCAGCCATTGGATTGATTTGTGTGTCCTGATTATCTCGTTTTTTACTCTCTTCCTCCTTTATTCCAAGCTTGCAGATTTTCTTTTACTGCAGTTATCTCTCTCTCTCTCTCTCTCTCTCTCTCTCTTATATATAATATATATATATATATATATATATATATATATATATATATATATATATATATATATATATATATATATATATTTATGAATGTATATTAATATATATATACATACATAGAGAGAGAGAGAGAGAGAGAGAGAGAGAGAGAGAGAGAGAGAGAGAGAGAGAGAGCGTTGTATTTTACCCTCATATAAATTATACCTATCGCAACATGCACCGTCTCTTGATGTCTGAACGTGGTAATTTATCTCACCAACAATTTGTCTTGATAACAAATATCGTTGACATGTTGAGATCTAGGTCGAGAGAGAGAGAGAGAGAGAGAGAGAGAGAGAGAGAGAGAGAGAGAGAGAGAGCAGCATTATTCAGAATCATACGTCTGTTTTTTTTTTTTTTACAGAAATAGGTTGGTGTTAATGATATTGGAGATATTATTTTTCCTTCTTTTGGTCATAAAATTTTTCACCTTTTTTTGTAATCTAAAGATATTGGAGATAATTTATTTTTTTCCTTCTTTTGAACTTTTTTCATCAAATTTTTAATTTTTCCCTCTTCATTTCTTTTGTAATCTAGGAAGATTCTCTGTTATGGATATAATTACCTATTTAAAAAATTTTTCAGTTACCTGAAAAAGTCATATTTTTTCCAATGACAAAAAATATTTTTGAACGTATTTTATTATAAATGTCTAATTTTTCCACTCTTCATTTCCTGGTTTGATGAAACTAGGTAGGTCGGTACATTCTCTGTTATGTTTTCAATTGATCCCGACCTATTTCACAAGGTCACAGGTCAGTTAAAAGGAAAAAGTCATATTTTTTCCAATGATAAAAATCTTTCTGAACGTATTTTTATTATAAATGTCTAATTTTTCCCTCTTTTTTTTCCTGGTTTGATGAAACGAGGTAGGTCGGTACATTCCATGTTATGTTTTAAATTGATCCCGACCTATTTCACAAGGTCACAGGTCAGTTAAAAGCAAAAAGTCATATTTATTTTTTTTTTTGCATAATTTTTATGAAACACGTGTCACTGAGGTCTGCATTTTTCTTTCTCCAATTTTGTTAATTTTAATTTTTCATCTTTTCCCACTTTTCAGGGGGAGAAAATGTAAAAAATATGATGGGTACTTCATCCCCACTATTTTTAGACAAACGCTATGGTCATTGGCTTTTCAAAACAGTGATTAATCTTTTTTATTATTTCGACTATATATATATATGTGTGTGTGTATATATATATGTGTGTGTGTGTATGTACATATACATATTTATACATATTCTATCTATCTATCTATCTATCTATTTATCTATATAATTTAGATATATTTATTGTAAATATATATGTAATTCTCTCTCTCTCTCTCTCTCTCTCTCTATATATATATATATATATATATATATATATATATATATATATATATATATATATATATATATATATATATATATATATATATATATATATATATATATATATATATATATATATATATATATATATATATATATATATATATATATATATATATATATATATATATATATATATATATATATATATATTTGAGCTTCCTGTATCCACGAATCTTTTAGTTTTCGAGACATCGTTGAATATGAAAACCTGGCATCTTTAAAAAAAATATATAAAGAAAAAAAAAATTCGCATTTTGAATGCCCGCTTTTAATCTCTAATCCACAGGAGTCGATTCAGCCAACGAAAAGGATATTTTTATCATTACGTTATATAAGTCATTTTTAAAACTATATTTACATATTATTAATTACACCAGGTTAAGTAATTACGTTAATGACGGTAATACTGGTGATGATTACCGTTGTTTATGCATACCGCATGTTTTTACAAGCGGTATACCACATACCGCATACCGCTTGTAAAAACATGCGGTATGCATAAGCAATGATTACCATTGCTTATGCATACCGCATGTTCTTTAGGATACGTTCTCGTATCTGATAGCCTCACATAACAAGAAATTTATATATAAAAAACTCCCATGCGAAGGCTAATGAATTAAGCCCTGATGAGCTGACTAATACGATAAAAAAAAAAGTATTTTTACTCTGAAAAAAGAATAGCCATCCCGTTTAAGAGGCAGAAGATTTTGCCAGTGATATAGAATGAGAGAAGATATAGAACCTCCGAAACACAAACAGAAACTGGACCAAACAAACCTATGATTTGGGCAGCTGGGTTCCCTGACAGGCGATTCAAGGCCCAGGGAGATTTATGTACTCTCTCCCTTTTCCCAGGGGTAGGAAACAGAGTAGAAGCTTTGAAAGCAAGCACAATGGCAAGAACTTAGGGTATCGAGACAAACATCGATTTTTCCACGACCAGATTTGGGGGGATGCGTTCTGCCTGATTTCCCCGGGTAGGTGCTAAAGTAAACTACACCGTGAATGGTTAAAAAAAAAAGAAATATAGACATTTTTTTTTTTTTGTGCTTGAAAGCCCATCCGAACTCTCTACCTACCTGTAAGTGAGATTC
This sequence comes from Macrobrachium rosenbergii, assembly GCF_040412425.1. Lineage (NCBI taxonomy): Eukaryota > Metazoa > Arthropoda > Malacostraca > Decapoda > Palaemonidae > Macrobrachium > Macrobrachium rosenbergii. The sequence goes on from NC_089780.1 coordinate 12,632,913, forward strand.
TCCACCTATTACTGTTTAAAACCTGGGAAAACTTCCACTGAGAAATATTTTGGATCTTAATGAAAATGGTCAGTTCAGTCGTATGCGAAAACATTATACGCATGTTTCCGTACCCATTATAAAGGATATTTCCAAACCCCCCTCCCCCCCCCGTATAAAGGGAAAATGACTTGTATGTAAGAGTATATTGAGATTGAGAGAATGTATAATTAATTCATTTATATAAAATAAATTCTAATCTTTACCAGCGTCTGAATATCTCCAACACATTTTTTCCGTAGCATCGAGACTCAGAAAACTTTTCCCTTCTTGATTTTAATAAAACCTTTCAAGTTGCGTTGAGAACTAACGCGGAAGCTCTGAACTCAGCCTGCAATCTCCTTAACTTGATGTTAACTCTGGTAAAGAGGAACAGTGCGGCTTCGCACGTAGATAAGTAGATATTTGGAGGTACAATTTCAGGAGGAATTGAAATGTTATTGGACATAAACTTGACAATGTCAACCACAGGAATTGGGATTCTGGTGGACAGAATTCCTGATTTAGAGAGAAATCTAGGCTGTCTACATTTGTTCGTTCTCTCTCTCTCTCTCTCTCTCTCTCTCTCTCTCTCTCTCTCTCTCTCTCCTTAACTGGAGGAGATAACATGGAAAGTCTTTAGTGATTTTCATGGAAATATTTCAGACTTTTGAGCACAATTGTGAAAGTTGATGAACTTTCACAATTGTGTTCTGAAGTCCGAAATATTTCAAATACCAAAAACTAAAACAAAACGATAAACAGCTTCATGAAAATACTAAAGATTTTTCATGTTATCCCCTCCAGTTAAGGAGAGAGAGAGAGAGAGAGAGAGAGAGAGAGAGAGAGAGAGAGAGAGAGAGAGAGAGAGAAGAGAACAGATATAGACAGCCTAGATTTCCCCTCTAAATCAGGGAATTCTGTCCACCAGAATCCCAATTCCTTCGTTTGACATTGTCAAGTTTACATCCAATAGCATTTATCGTCAGTTCGTTGACTGGCAAATCATGAAAGGTTCTTGTGGCCTGTAACCTGAATTTGAAATAATACTTGAATCTCTTCTTCAGCCAGAGTAATTCTTTTAAAAAGAATTTATATATAGGTATATATATGCACATACATACATATGTGTGTGTGTATTTTTGTACATAGCCCTACACATGTGTACATAACCACTTTCTTTCCTTCTTAGAGAAGATTTTTTGGCACTAAGCAAGAAAAATGCCCCAACAGAATCTCTCTCTCTCTCTCTCTCTCTCTCTCTCTCTCTCTCTCTCTCTCTCTCTCTCTCTCTCTCTTTCGTCTTAATGGGATCTGATTTAGCTTGGCCCAGAACGTTTTTAAAAGAATAAAAATATTATTTTTGTATTAAAGAGAAACAACCTCGCGTTGTAATGAAGATTTATACATCTCTACACATATGTATAAATGGTTCATTCATAGGGGACCTAGGATCACGCATTCACGGGAAATTCGGTTTGAATAACACTTCTATACAGCCTTGGTCTAGTCCTTAGCAGCAGTTTCTTCATTATTAATAACTTTCAGAGTGCATAATAGCGAGCTCTAACTTTTTGGTTGTATCATGAGATTTTTCTCAAGTTTCTCTTGTTTATTTAAATATTTACTTATTCATTTTATTCATGCAAACCTTTTTCATCTTTATTTCAGCGAATCTTTTGTTTATTTAAATGTTTGCTTATTCATTTTATTCATGCAAGTCTTTTTCATCTTTATTTCAGCGGATATTTTGTTTATTTAAATGTTTGCTTATTCATTTTATTCGTGCAAACCTTTTTATCTATTTCAGCGAATCTTTTGTTTATTTAAATATTTACGCATTCATTTTATTCATGCAAATCTTTTTCATCTTTATTTCATCGAATCTTTTGTTTATTTAAATGTTTACTCATTCATTTTATTCATGCAAAGCTTTTTCGTCTTTATTTCAGCGAATGTTTTGTTTATTTAAATATTTACTTATTCATTTTATTCATGCAAACCTTTTTCATCTTTATTTCAGCGAATCTTTTGTTTATTTAAATATTTACTCATTCATTTTATTCATGCAAACTTTTTTCAATCATCATTTCATCGAATTTCTCTTCTCTTTCTGCTGCTTATTCATTTTATGGTATTCTGCTTGTGAAAGGTTACTCAGCAACTTTTAATTTTTTACAAAATTACTGTATATTTAAACTAAATACTAGTTAACGGTAGGTGGGGAGCATATTTTTTTCAAAAGATATTTAAGTGCAACATGAAGCATGGTATTTTTCAATCTGACTGTGGAAGACCATTGCACTGAGCAGGTTCGAGAACCTGCTCATTTGCTCACTGCTTGGTGGCATCTGAGCTGAAACCTGCTCACTTTGCATGAATTTCTATAGTAAGAATATAAATTGGTCAAAAATAAATGAAGAATTAAACAAAGAATGGGAAAACATATTTGTAAGTGATGATATACAGGTAAATACCGATATATTATATAAAATATTAGAGGAAATAGTGGAAAATTTCGAAGAAAAAGTAAGTTTATAATTCCAAGAGACAGAAGGATCTTGTTCAGAAAATTAGAAAGTGGAAAAAGCTCTTGCAAAAGAAAAGTTGTGATGGAACTAAAAAGTAAGATAGAAAATGCAGAACAAAAGATTTACAATCAAAGAAAATGAAAAATCTAGAAGAAATGACACTACAAAATATCAAGCAAAACCCTTTTTTATTTTGCAAAAAGAAATAAAATTTAAATAGGCCCTCTAAGAATTGAAGGGCGATTTGAAAAAGGAAATATTAACATATGCAAATTTACACCTAGAATTGACAATGAAGATAATGATACAGAAATAAGAGATGAAAATACTGAATACTTATCAGATATAGATATTACAGAAATATATTTGTTTATTTAAATGTTTGCAGCAGGACCAGATTCATTTTATCAATCATACAGGCAAATGATGAGCATAAATTTTTCATCTTTATTTCAAGCGAATATTTCTTTATTTAAATGTTTGAAAAAATTATTCATTTTGAAAAATTTGTTCAATATCATGGTTTTTCATCTTTTAAAAAATATGATAAATGAAAAATCAGATGTGGTTTTGTTTATTTAAATGTTTGATTATTCGAAAATTTTATTCAAAGTAGGAAGATGGATAAAAGAATTTTTCATCTTTTGCAAGCGAATCTTTTGTTTATTTAAATGTTTGCTTATTCATTTTATTATGATTGCAAATAGACAGTAATTTAAGGACTCAGTAGTAAGAAGTTTCGCAGATGACACAAGAATAAGTAGAAATCTTTTGAAGATTTACTTTAAATATAAATGGGCAGAGATAAATAGGACTTATTTTCATTTTATCAATGAACTATGGTGATAAAGTAAACCTTATGCATATAAAGGACCTAATAATGAGACAATCACAAACAAGGAAGCAGTTAAAGATATTTTGTTTTATTTATGCAATGATTTAGCAATTTTATTCAAAATGCAAACAAAAATGGGAATTTGTTCAATCAAATCATTTCATCACATGATTATCTTTATCTCTTGAATATTGCTATAATATTTTGCAAAATTTTACAAAGGTCATTCTGCTTAGAAGAAGTTAAGGACCTTACTCTGGGCAACTACAATTCTTAAATTTTTAGTCTTGAAAAAATTACTGTATATTTAAACTAAATATTAGAAAACATCATGGAACTAAAATTATCAAAAGAGCAAGCATATTTTTTCAAAAAAAAGGAAAATTCTAAGGACATTAATCCACCATGACCAGCATGATATTTTCATCAATCTGACTGTTTAAGAGCTCGACAAATATCTTGACCATCCAAGACTGGAAGATGATACAGGAAGATTTGAGCAACTGCTCATTTGACATCACTCACCTGGGGGTGGGGCATGAACGAATTGAGTCTGGTAAGGATATCTGAGCTGAAACCTGCTCATTTTTACCTGGTGGCATCCGAGCTGGCACAGATTTTTTACAAGCTTATTTTCGACTTCCTGAAACGCCTCAATTTCCTATTGCAACCCTTCGTTATATTGAATGTAAGTGAGAACCATTATCTGCTTAAAATGGCGGAGTAACAGTGCAGCAGTGTGGCGTGAAGACTGATACTTTGGACTTTTATTGCAAAAATCGTTGATTGTACACTTCTTATCAGTTTAGAGTCTTTTGAGAAATGATGACAACTATCAAATATTGTCTTTGTATATTTTCTTAATCTACGCCTGTTTATTTTTCTCAAGTTTTCTCTGTACTTTTGGAAAGTAATTTTCTCTTTACCTTTACTTGTGTTTTACAAGATTACTTTTTTTATTCAGTGTTATTTCCAAGGTCAAATTAGTGATCAGCTGATACAGGCATGCAGATTTTTAAACTGCAAAATCGAACAAGTTCAGAATGAATGACAAAGGGACTAACTTTGTTATTCATTAGTGAATAACAAAGTACTAACATGAACACAAATGAAATCAGATAGAACAAAATAAAATTAAACAATAAAAGACGTAATTGAAGGAGAGGGTAAGAGGTTATATTGATGAAAGATCACGTATCAGGAATATAATATAATATAACGCCAATTCCCAGCAGTTAATTCATTCTTCTTGTAACAACAAACAAGAAGGTACTTTTATCAATTAAGTCATGAAAGACAAAGAGCAAATTCCTCGAAACTTCTTCCCTCGTGGATTCAGGGGAACGGGACATGCGAGAAAACCAGCTAATTATTTTAATGGATTAGCATTCGTCTACCACAAGAAACAACAAAAGCAATATAATTAAATAATTATTGCGAATGGTTTTCATTGGTCTTTTGCGAAGCCTTGAGTGTTTCAGCAGTCGATAATATAACCTGATTATCTAACATTTGCAAAATTCATATTCATTAGTATTTTTCACACAGTGTGATTTGCATCGTTTTGCAGTCTGAACGAGAATTAATTCTGTTATACTGGTGATTAACCCTCTTACATTATCTGTTTCCACTTTGCGTGGTTAATCATGTCTAAAAGGGCGCATGCTCTGATTCTTTGATAAGAGATACAATCAAAACTGTAATATGTATGTGGATGACTGTAGTATGTATGTGGATGCGAGAGAGAAAAACAGCCTATTAGAGTGCTTTTATGGGGGACGTATCTGTCATACTTAAGTATTAGTGGGGTGCTGCAGGGAAATGTTACGTCACCTCTGTTGTCAGGCTCTTGTCTTGATTATGTAAAAAAAAATTGTTGGAGATGGAAGACAAGGTCTAAATTTGATCAACAATAGTAGGCTAAAGTTGTCAGACTTTGACTTTGCTGAGGATTCCTCTCAGTCAGAAAAACATAATATTTTACAGAAAGCTTGCTTAATAGAGTGCGCCATGTTTTATTCAGAGAAAGGAGATTAAAGATAAATCTCAAGAAAAACAGACATCAAGAGGGCAAAGTGTACACAGAGATACTTTACATGAATAATTGAAAATGTTTAGATGCTAAAGAAACTGATCCTAATACAATACATTTCATGAATAACCATGGTATTTCACCATTCTAAGGGGCACGAACTGAACTTTACTGTATATATCTCAGCCGCTGATCAAGTGATAGTTATCGACCGAAGGTTGATAACATTCCTGCTTTTCGCAAAGGTTTCTGTGTTACATGTGATTGCATATTGTCTTCCCGGTTTTGCGACTGAATACCTTTAGTTAAAAGAGATTCGGAAACTCAGCTGATGAAGGAATTCCTGATGTTTTTGAGAAAGCAAAGAAAGGTGAACAAATTACCATCGTAAGAATAAAATCAGATTATCTCTCGTATTGCACGCACTGTCAGAAAAGGATTGGATTACAGTTTCCACCTCTTCTATGTTTATTATCTAAATGGCAGTTTGTTCTTAGCTTCGAGAAGATCGTCATCGTCGAGCTCTAAATATTAAGGCGAGCTGATACTACTATTTTTTTTTTTTTTACTCTGTTGAAGATTACTTAAGTTGATGGGGCTATGATCAGTAATTGCCAACCATTGAACAATTTATGGGTTGGTTCTGGGAATGTTAGAACCATGTTTTAATTAGAACTATGTTTTAATTAAGACCCATGTTTTAATTAGACCCATGTTTCAATTAGACCCATGTTTTAATTAGACCCATGTTTTAAGTAGACCCATGTTGTAATTAGACCCATGTTGTAATTAGACCCATGTTTTAATTAGACCCATATTTTAAACTTATTGAGTTAAACATTTCTCATTCCTTGGCGATTTTAAAGATGAGGAAGATTTAGTACTACAACGAAAAATAAACTGTAAGATATTTTTCCTCTCATTCATTGACGATTTTAATGATGAAGGAAAATTTAATACTACAACAAAAATTAAAATAAGACATTTTTCAAAAATACTTAAAGAGGAAACGCCAACTTACGTAACTGAATTTTGTTAATGCTTTCCGACTCCTCTATTTCAATCTGAACGTGCAGTGTCCTTCTCATTTTTATTAATGAAAATATATCGTTCCCCCCACAAGACAGCTTTATATCGTAATGGCCCCATTCATTTCAGTTTGAGGGGTTTTCCCCTTAATGTCGAGGCTACTGCTGACGTTGACTCTTCCGCGGTGATCGCTGAGAGCTAACATCGATCCATGTTCTGTTTCTCCATCTTTCCTAATTTTCATAGCTCTTGTTTTTAGTGTGGGTTTAAGAAGGTAATTTCCTTTTAAAACCTGAATATTCAGAGTATCTTCCACTAACATTCAAAAGTTATGGAAAAATGTATAAGCGTTTATAGGTATTTGTTGGTCAAAATTTTTATATATTTTCTGTTCTAAGGGTGTCCTGAATGTCCTGAACATTTCAGTGTGTTCTGTACTAAGAGTGTCCTTCGCTTGTGTAGGTCATCTTTACTCCTGATGATGTCCTCTAAGGTGTCCTGGAAGCTTGTAGATTCTTTTTGTTTCCTTTGATGTGACTTTTCTATGGCAGCCGTTCATCCTTAACTATGTCTACTGTCAATGACATCCTTTGCTGTTCAAACTCAGGAGCATCAATGGTGGACGACTCTCAAATCTGTACTTTTTGGTGCAGACTTCGTACTTCCTCCTTTGCTTTAACTAGATGACTCTGTCATTCACTGTCCATTATTATTATTTATTATTATTTCAGTAGAAGAAACCTATTCACACGGAACAAGCTCACCAGAGGGGCCACTGACTTGAAATTCAAGATTCCAGAGAGTGTTGGTTTCAGCCTCCCACAGCAGACCCCACACTCCAGCAGTAACTGATCATGATACAGAGCCAGTGATTTTTCATCGGCCTGGGGGAGACGCGAACCCGCGACATCTGAGTGGCATGCCACGACACTAACCACTGTACCAGCTGAAACGGTAACCCGTTTGGCGGATGTTTGACAGTAAGAAGTGCAATAAGAGACTCGGAATCATGTTTTCCTGAAGCTACGTTGATTAGTTTAGCTTGTCGGTCCCGTGAAACGAGATATCCACATTTGACAATCCCTAATGCCATAAGTACCCATACCCTCAAGCAGGTGATTACATAGTTTGTTCGTTCTGATTTTAATCGTTCACTGACCAACCGTATCAATGGAACTCCGTAGGGGTATAGTGCCGTCAGTATTACTTAAGATTCTTTGCGGCGTCCCTTCGGCCCCTAGCTGCAACCCCTTTCATTCCTTTTACTGTACCTCCGTTCATATTCTCTTTCTTCCCTCTTGCTGTCCACCCACTCCTAACAGTTGTTTCCTAGTTCAACTGCTTTGAGGTTTTCCTCCTGTTACGCCTTTCAGACCTTTCTACTCTCAATTTCCCTTTCAGCGCTGAATGACCACGTAGGTCTCAGCGCTAGTCCTTTGGCCTAAATTCTCTATTCCATTCCATTCCGTATCAGTGGGTGATTCTTTTATACTCTTTGTATTCTTTAAGATAGTTTTTTCCTTTATCATTAGGACCATCATTTTGGATGAAAGGAACCATTTTATTACTGTCATCAGTCATCAGATTTTGAAGGCAAAAATTGGAAAATAACAAAGTGGCAAATGCCATAATATCTGTTACTATTCCATAAAAACAAGCAATTAATCCACGGAAGCCTTAACTGGAAGCTGAAAATGGGATCTCTTCGCATTTAATCGCCATATTTTTCCACACCCTTTCGCGGCTGAGAATTAAACTATATTCGTGGGCTGGAGGACATCTCGTTTTTTATATATACATACATACATACATATATTTTATATATATATATATATATATATATATATATATATATATATATATATATATATATATATATATATATATATATATATATATATATATATATATATATATATAAAATATAAAGTTTCTTTTTCGATTTTTTTTTCACTCATTTCCCCAAGCGGTTTTTTTTTTTTTTTTTTTTTTTTTTTTCAGTACCGAAAAGAATGTAACGAGTTTTCCAAATTTTTAAAGTGGCCGGATCAAAAGCCCCGCTTGGTCCTCTCTTCTCGACTGCTTTTGCGTGAGGAAAATCATACGATAAAGAAAAAGGAATATCTGTCGCCCGCTGTCGTAGTAACCCATCAGGGAGGAATGAGAAAATTCGTTCCATTTAAGCTCCTTTCAGTTACCTGGTGTATTGAATTGACACAAGTACACTCGTGGAGCAAATTCTCTCTCTCTCTCTCTCTCTCTCTCTCTCTCTCTCTCTCTCTCTCTCTCTCTCTCTCTCTCTGTCGTGACTTATAACGTTAGATATCTAGGGTTTATTTTTTATTTTTGTATTTACTGTCACTTTAGGGAACTCTCTCTCTCTCTCTCTCCCTCTCTCTCTCTCTCGTGACTTACAACGTTAGATTTCCAGTAATTATTTTTTTGTATTTACAGTATTTGCGAACTGTCACTTTTAGATAAACCTCCTCTCTCTCCTCCTCCTCCTCTCTCCTCCTCCTCCTCCTCCTCCTCCTCCTCCTCCCTCTCATTTCTCCCTTTATTTACTTCCTCTCCTGACAATCCATTACCCTTTATTCGATTCAACATGGCCCCATTCATATTCTGATGATTATCAGTTCAATATGGCTCCTTTAAAGATGCGTTACACGCTACAATGATGATCCAAACCCGGCGATATCTTCCTCGGGAAAATGTCATTGTGAGTATAATGCAACACCGATGAAAGTCTCCATTACGGGAGCGATTTATCATCGTAACTACTGCATCCATCATACTTACGATTATGGCCGTTCTCGTTCCAGACTCCAGACGGATTCTTGGGTTTTGAGTGAATTTATCTGTTGTCCCTTTTAATGTCGAAAATGTCGTGAGCTTTGGTTCTGAGCTCTCAGACTATCATATTTTTACTTTGGTTATGGTCTCTGTTTTACCAAAGTTGAATATTTAAATTTTAGTAAGGGGTTCAGAGCAGATGAAACACGGTTTTTCGGCCATAACTTTTTGTCAAAGCATCGGATAAAGGTGAAAGTTGGCTAATATATATTTTATAACCATACCTAATTTTTGCAAGTATTATTTAGTACCCAAGTTCAGTAGTTCTGGTACTTATCAGCTTAAAAATTTGTTTCCTATGCCAGAGCCATCAAAGGGTTTCGAACACAGTAGTGACGTTAGCCTGTGACGTCATGAGGCTCCACCCACAGTGAAGAGAAGTTTTAAAACGTCTCTTCATTGTGACTCTGCCCACTTGCCGATGACATATTCACTGATTGATATTACTACCCAATGCCAAGAGAAAGAGGAGGTCAGCCCACTTCCCCTAAAATCCCTCATGTAGGCGGAGCTTTGTCTACCTCCGTTTTGCGTCAGCAGGTGAATTGCCTTAATGAGCAGGCGCCTCTAAGATGCGTCATCGCTTACGTAGTTACCCCAGGTGGGAGGCGACTCCATCCAATTGGGTAGACCTCGTCTCTCTTGGCGTTGTTAGTACCCATCCTAGGCTTTAGGGATATCAGTGATGGCTAACAGCATTTGTCATCATTCACTTGATAGCATTATCATTCTCAATAATTTTTTCTTATTATTATTATTATGATTTAATTGTTATTTCTTTGTTTTTTCTTTTGGTCTATCACAATCATCCTATTCGACGGGGTGGTGAATCCCTTTGTAACTGAAGAAGAGATAACGCTTCATAGTCTGTGCTTTATATGAATTTACAACGTTCCTTTCGATAATCTTGGTAGAAATCTTGTATAGCCTGTCATCTATCTTTCACAAACTTCACGAGATTTTTTGTGATGTTTTCATCAAAGAAATCAATATTCGACTGCTTCCAAAATAATTTTTTTAACATACACGACATGCAATTATTGGTTTTAAACCAACTCTTTGTTATTGAAGTTTTCTTCCACCATCCATATACTGATTGTTGATGATAAAGCAATGATTATTATTAGTGTTAATAAAAGCATTTAAAAGTCAGTGAGAGTTGCTTAATAGATCTAAAGCTGGCGGGATAGAAAACCCAACCCTCCGAACTGGACTGGTGACAGTAAAGAGAGTTGTAGGAAACTGGTGAAAGATTTTTTATTAAAGTAAAAGCCCATTGATTACGAAACCAGTCCCCAATCTGGACTGGTAATAGTCAAGAGAGGCGTAAGAAACTGATGAAAAGTTTTCAGAAATTGTAATAACCTGGAATGTGAATATAGTCACTTCATGAACGACTGAATATTACAGAGGTCAGGAAAATGCTTATGATAGTTAGAATTCTAAACTTTGGCAGTAGTTATACAACAGTGTTTTACAAAGCTTTACTGGAATGGATGGTTTTCAAAATGTTTGTAGGCGCAGAGAATCTACAGTAAAATGCGAAATATGGGAAAGTAATTAACAGAAGTGAAAGCCATAAATTATTATTATTATTATTATTATTATTATTATTATTATTATTATTATTATTATTATTATTATTATTATTATTATTATTATTATTATGTATAAAGCTTACTTCTTAAACAAAGCTTCACAGTCATCATTACGTGTTGCACTTCTGATAATTAAATATCTGAATCTGTTTCACGACATAAGGTACATTGAATTAATGTTCTAATTTTGGCTTCTAAACTTATAGTTGTATCCAATATTTCCATCCAGTTTTGAAAAGATTTTATTTTTCACAATTTTTTAAGACACATCAATAGCTTCCAGCAACCTTTCATTTTCACTACTTTTCCCTCAGCAACGTATTTTTGAAAACTGGGGAAAAATCATCACTATATTGAATAGCCCGTGGTAATATTAGTTTTTTTTTAACGTCTTCCCAAGGCGTTTTTTTTTTCATGTGATTTGGCTGTCTGCTTCAAAGTCTGTTTGAAAAAAAAATTGTTTTCACTCATCATCTGTTGACAGTCAGAGATGACGTAGAACTTCTGCTTTATAAGGTCTTTCCAATATCCTGATACGAATTATGAGACTCTCTCTCTCTCTCTCTCTCTCTCTCTCTCTCTCTCTCTCTCTCTCTCTCTCTCTCTCTCTTCTTCAAAATCTTGTAACTTGATCATGTCCAGCAACAATATATTATATGCATACATAATATACATATGTATGTATAACTAGAATCACGAAAATATGGAACATGATGAATGTTATGTAAATAAAGACAAAATCCTCGAAGGAAAGAGAAGCAATGGAGTGCTGCAAGGCCTTTCGACTGTCGTCCTTTACTTAGCAGACAAGTCGAAAGGCCTCGCAGCACTCCAATGTTTCTCTTTCCTTCGTGGATTTTGTCTTTATTGATACATATATATATATTATATATATGTAAAGATGTATATTTATGCATATAAATATATATACAAATATACATATATATATATATATATATATATATATATATATATATATATATATATATATATATATATATATATATGTATATTCATGCATATAATATATATATATATATATATATATATATATATATAAACATATATAGTACATTCATGCATATAACATATATATATATATATATATATATATATATATATATATATATATATATATGTGTGTGTGTGTGTGTGTGTGTGTATGTGTTTGTGTGTGTGTCTGTGTGTAAACGCAGCAAAAATCGCCCCTCTTGTGATGGCCATCAGTCATGGGAAGCGTCATTATAGATATAATGTAGCTCCGATGAAGGCGTCCGTTGCAGGGATGATTTATCATTGTAACTACTGCATTCATCATTCTTACGATGGGCAGTCTTTTTTTTTTTTTTTTAGGTGTCGAATTTATATACCTCTTGTGTGTGACAGGGAATTTCGTTTTTTTTTTATTTAGGTGTCCGCTTCTAGTTTTAAATTGTGTTTTTCACGAATAACTTAATATTAAAAACATTTTTAAATATTTTTTCCGTGTTAGATGTTAAGCTCCTTCTTCTTTCCTACTGAGGAGAAAATGACATTTTATATTTAGCATTCAGGTTCATTATACAGAAAGTAAATTTAACAGTTCCCGTTACATTTGATAACATGACATGTTCTTCAACTTTTCAAGATTCTAGACAGTTGTAAAAATGAAATAACCTCTTGTAAGTTAAATCTTCGATTTCGTAAACTTTTTGGACTTATTACTAGCACTAAGAGTGTCCCACTTTGCATAAGCTTAACTTGATTCCCATTTCATTTATGGGGGCCAGAAATGAACACTGTAGAAGCATCTGTACTGAGGAACAAGAGAGGTGTTGTCGTATTCTGTTTCCTGATAAGGATAAATCAATGTCTGCAGGAATGTTATCAGTTTTAATGTTCTCTTGTGGCATTTTAGTTTCAGCGTCTGATTTCACCGTTCTTATCTTTCATGCTTTGTATTTGATTGGAAATTTAGACTTTGAATAATAGTTGTTTATGTATCTGCAGTTGATATTTTTTTAAAATAATAGTTGTTTATGTATCTGCAGTTGATATATAAGTTTCCTGAATTTTGCACGTCGATATTGTTACAGGCGAGGCCTCTCTGAAACTGAAACCCCGAGCTCTTGTATCCCTTTGAGTTTAGTCTTTGAAACATGACGTTTACTGTTACAAAAGGACGAAAGAACATCTCCATGTTGGCGTGGTTGTCGCTGAGTTTTTTTGTTTTTATAAATGAAATTATCCATCTTTGCAGTTCAGAGTCCAGCGCACTCAATAAATGGGACCAGAAAGAAATCAAACGTTTAGTAGGCTTTCGTAAATGGATATTCTCTCGTTCAAATAAACCTGGCTCCAGTTCTTTGATATTTAATGGTTATATTTCACTAAGAAATAAAACTTTATAATCCTACGTTTGTTAATCTCAAGGTTAACCATCTGGGTTTACCGATTGCAATCTTCGTGATTGCAAAGAAAATGGGGTAAAAGGTACGGAGAGTGTATGAAGTATTTATACCGCATCATTAAGGAAGTGAATTTAGTTTTGAAATACTGTCTATGACAAAAAACCACGAGAGTGGTTTATGAATTAGAAAAGAAGGAACGTATATTTTAATATGAAAAAATTTTATTTTTTCAAATCTTTAGTTTTTTCAGATTCCACTTCCTTTGTGGTAAAGGTATTAATCGCTCAATAGACTAACCAAAGAGGCGTTCGCTCAGAATTCCTCATGGAATGCGTCGTAATCTTATTATCAGCATATTTCTGCGCGTTTTAAATTTGTATGACGGGAGGTGGTCACGTCATTTATTGACGTAAATACTGAGATATTCAGGTATTACCACCGGGATTCGAAGTGTTATCAGATCAGCCATGGCTGACTGTATTCCGCAGAGGATGCTGAAAATTTCATCTGACCTTTTATATTTCATCTAACCTTTTATGTCGCCTGGATGGATTCAATATTTTTTTATATTTTATTTATTTATTTTTTTTTTTTTGCATGAGGAGGAACTTTAATTGCGTTCGTCACCCATGCACGTTGGAGACAAAATAGGACACTCGCATTTGTGAATTTGTGATACATCTCCCAATTTTTGTTAGTTGATGATGCTGCCGTTTTGAAAAGTAAAGATCTCTCTCGTTATGAATCAGTAACATGAGTTCCTTGTTGATGATTTCTTTTTGAAGCTGCGGTAAATATTAAATCGAAAATGCACACACACACACACACACACACACACACACACACACACACACACACACACACAAGGACCTAGCGTCGAAAGGCCTCGCAGCACTCCAGTGTTTCCGTTTCCTTCGTGGATTTTTTCTTTATTTATATATTCATCACGTTCCATATTTTCGTGATTCAGTTATACACACATATATATACATATATATATTTATATACATATATATATACATACATACATACATACAAACAAACATATAAACGCCAAAAGCATATCCCATAGTATCCCTTTAACAAAGAGAGAGAGAGAGAGAGAGAGAGAGAGAGAGAGAGAGAGAGAGAGAGACTGACTTCAACCTGAAATATTTCAGGCTATTCTCCTACATCCAGATGGGCTTTGGCCAGTATGACTGACGGGATCTATTCCGAATTCTCTTTTAATATTAATCCAGCACAGTGAGTTCGCCGCCTAAAAATAAAAAAAGGTTAAGAAGTGTAGGTATAAATAAATTTAAGTTTTTATGTTAGTCTCCACCAGGCAGGGATATCCGTATAAAAGGTTTGTCGTGTCTGGAAACACCGTCATATTTTATCAATCTTATTTTTGATTTCGCCAATTTAGTTGCTTCTGTAGTTGTGATATATATATATATATATATATATATATATATATATATATATATATATATATATATATATATTATATATATATTGCATAAATAATTGTTCCTTATTTGATTCACTGTAGGGATTACCTAAGGGTCTTTGCGGCGTTCCCTCGGCCCCCTAGCTGCAACCTCTTTCATTCCTTTTACTGTACCTCCGTTCATATTCTCTTTCTTCCATCTGACTTTCCACCCTCTCTAACAATTGTGTCATAGTGCACCCGCGAGGTTTTCCTCCTGCTACGCCTTTCAGACCGTCTTACTGTCAATTTCCCTTTCAGCGCTGAATGACCTCATATGTCCCAGTGCTTGGCCTTAGGCCTAAATTCTCTGTGTGCATCTTCACAGATATTTATACCACTGACTTACCCATCAGGGAAGGTCTTCATTCTGTCACTCAAAAAACCTGATGTTCAAATACATATTTCAGTAACTTTTTATTGCCGCAGCCTCTGTAACCGTTATTTCATTTTTCACAACGTCATTTCTTAATTCCCCATCTTTATTTTTTTATTATTATGCACTTCTCATCTCGCTGCCTTTCGTCCTCGTAAATAATAAGTTCGGCATTTTCAGTTCTCAGGTTTTGCGTCCATTCAGAATAGATGGTGCAGTTCGCTACGTCAGATAAAATGAATATCCTCCACATCAGTTTTGATGTCTTCGTTTCTCTGCTGTGTATAGCTTGGTGTTTATATGCTCAGTTTTTGTACCTGCATCTCTCTGTAGTTAAAGTGGAAACACCATTTAACCCCTGTCGCAGTTCAAAACTCATCAAAATTCATTGCCACATTTTAACCTTTGTGGGATCAAATATCGTTGATAGTCTATCGGCTTCGCGTCAGTAAAAGACCTCTACCCCTTTTGGTGTCACGTATCTCACTCTTGTATCTCAATCTTGTATCCCCCGGCCCCTGCAGGCAGCAATGTTTTCCTCCTCGAGAAGCACCATTCCCACATTTCATTGCCATGTGTCATCCGGATATCGTGTCTCGAGATTCCCCCATCGACAGCAACTTTAAAAAAATAATAACCCGGATATAGGGATCAGTTCGAGCTTTTTTTCACCTTTTAAACGCGGCGGTCTTTCTCGTGCCTGTTATGTTTCAGTTCAAGAGTCGCTTTTTACAAACTGCTTGAGATGTAGAATATTTTCCAGCTCTGACGTGGGACTGGGGAATAATCATTTTTATTCGCTTATCTCACTTATACAGACCACCTGTGATACTGAGTTATTTAAAAAAAAAATTACTTATTAATTTATCGTATAATGATATCAAATTAGTTCTCTCATAGTGCTGCCTTTTAGTAAAGTTTTTCATGTGAATCTATGCATAGCGTATTATGTATTTCTGCAAACAAGCAGGTGACCAAAGGAATTAACAGACAAAATAAGCTGAAGTAAATAGGCCTACATAACCACCTCTGCTGAAGTGATAACATGAAGATTTATTATTATTATTATTATTATTATTATTATTATTATTATTATTATTATTATTATTATTATTATTATGCCACGACAGCTTATATTCTTGTTTGTTGTATGTCCACGCAAGATTGTTTTTTTTTTTTTTTTAACTTACAAATAAAGAAAGGAAAAACGAAAAATTAAATGTGAAAGAGAATGCACGGTGAGGTAAGAAAATGCAGATTTCAATCATCTAGACAGTAAGAAAATTGATTAGACAGATAAATGAAGACCAACCAGCGATAAAGTTAATTAATTCCCTTTATGGGAACGTCTTCTATTTAGGGCAGTGACTTGTACACACACACACACACACACACACACACACACACACACACACTTGCGCTCGTGTTTTCTCTCTCCGTTGCACACACAAAACAAACGTACACACACAAACGTACATATATATATATATATATATATATATATATATATATATATATATATATATATATATATATATATATATATATATATATATGTATATATATGTGTTGCATTTCGTGAGGGGAATAGGAATTCTTCGTCCCAGTATATTTGAGCAGAATTTGTTTTTTGAAATGACTCTGGACGTACTTTGAATTCTTAGACATTCTTCTGTATTGTATGATACTGAATTTGCATACATCCCATTATACAATTCACCAGAAACTGAAACGTAAGTGGGTGGACCATTAGCATTTTTGAAAGGTATTAATTCGTCTCAGAATGAAGAATAAAGATGCGTTTGCAGAATTTTCCTTATCATAGAAAAGGAGAGAGAGAGAGAGAGAGAGAGAGAGAGAGAGAGAGAGAGAGAGAGAGAGAGAGAGAGAGAGAGAGAAACTGTATTTTACACTTGCATAGGAAGCTGACATTAACATGGAGAGAGCGAAATTTACCCTTTTGTATTTATGTTGCATTTAAAAAAAAAATGAGACTGTTACATTGCCTCAAGAAATGAGAGACTGACTGTGATTCAGATATGTCAAGCTGGCGTTGCAAAATTCAGTTGTTGTCATTTCTAAAGATAGGCATGTAAAGGACGCACGATCTCTCTCTC
>NC_089780.1:12660165-12675165 GCF_040412425.1 Macrobrachium rosenbergii
AGTACTATGGAAATTGGAAACTTATTACCAGAGAGATGTCTCCTGTGTAATATTTTGTGTAAGTTGTATTTATGCTATATGAAGCGTTTGTAGGGCTCTGAATCTATGGTTGTTTGGTGAAGAGATAAGGCCTTGTCGTTTGAGGTCATCCATGGTTTTTTACGAAAGGCATCCTGACGGCGCCATCTTGAACATGACACGATTAATCTCTTGCAAAGGGACATCGTTGTCATTCCCCCATAGGCGCTGGGCCTTCCACGAACTGGGCTTGCAAAATGGCAGTCTTCTGCAGAGGGTCTTGTAGGGTGGGTGGTAAGGCGTGGTTGATTTTGGGGGTCGGGGGGAGATAGTGGTCACTAAGACGGCAACAGTATTAGGTCTAATATGAGAAGTATTGTAGTGTTCCGGCTACAATACTCTGTCTAAAGCGATGAAGCTCTCGTCTCAAAAACTTTATTTTCCTACAGTAAGCCTAGAATATAATTATATTTTCATTTACCCGCGTATTTCATAATGTAGCCGAACAGCGCTTGCGCGAAGCAGTCCAACCTGCGCAGTGCGGATTTCAGTCCAACCCATGGTTAGACAAAATAATTCACCCACGCGGCGAGGTGGGTGATCACAAGGGAGTGTTTATACACCAAAGATTTGAATTTTTGATTTACCCAAACGTTTGTAAAAATGTGATTAAACAAAAATGCAATAGTTTGTTTTAAGGTAATGGAAGGGCAATAAAGATTTATTTCATTCATAGAATATTCAACTTTACAATAACATTTGAAGGCGTAGTGACGTAACTTCCTGTATTTACAACTGTTAGTACAAAAGAAACAAAAAAGTTATAACTGGTGACTTACGTGCAACTGAAAAAGTTTATCATTTGTATTGTTGTAATCTTATAATTGGTGGTATCTGGTCAACTGCAATTATAAAAGGAAAAGAGGTATTTATTCTCCAAAGAAAGTAAAAGTTCATAAATTCCGGTCAACTGAGTATGTTTACTAGCGAAATAGCTCAGGTACTATGAAAAGATTAACAGGTGAAAAATTTATTGAATGCCCAAAGTCCAAAGCATATAGTCGATTTACTGGGCAAAGGAAAAGAAACTGAGGTACTGCAAAAAGATTTTTTATTCACCAAATGGACTATTGGTATTTTAATCGACCCAAAGTTCTAGTCCAGTAATTATCTTCTGAGTTTGAAAAAGAAAAATTAGAAGAAATGGATTGTTAGCTTTAAAGGAAATCAACTGGAATGTTCAGACGTTTAATGTTTTTCAGCTGTAATGTTCAACATTAGGAAATCAGCTGTAATGTTCAGACGTTTAATTGTTCCTGTGAAAAATTTATTTTTACATGCAAGTTTACACCACCCAAAATCGTGAAAAAAACATATGATTATATGGTAATAGTAAACACAGTAAATGATGATAAAAATGTTACACTGTAAATATTTTCAACTATATAAACTGATTTATTATGAACAGTTAACTTTACTTGATAGAATAACTACAAACTCTCTCCTCGAATCGAAAAATCCAAATAAGGGAAAGGCATCTAATAATTTGGTATTCAGTTATAAATGGTAAGGTAGTAACTTTTACTTTGTCGCATTGTAAAATTCAATATAAACTGATTCATTGAATCATATATTTCAAAGAATGCCAAAATCTAAACTTGTCCTCTGATTCTGCAGATCATTGTTGGTATATGCAAGATGTCTTATATTGAGATTATAATTCATTTATAGGATCATTGCATAATCAGTTGATTTAAAATGCAAAATATCGAAGAATATTAAATTTGTCTCTTCTCACGCAGAGATGAATCCATTTCTTTAGTTTTAAATTCTTAGGAAATTTATAAGATCAGTATTTCGATGTGAACTGAGTTACATCCATAGTGCACAAATATTGGGCATATATACAATGACGATGACCAAAATATACACAGTATAAAACCACGATCGCATTTACAGCTCCTTCCTTCTGTATACCTCCTTGACTGGCTGACAGGTAAATAGCCCATCCACTCGCACCGTGACGTCATGCGCGAAGTTGGTCGAATTTTGGGTCAGTTGTGAACAGACCTTCTCTTTCTTAGACCATGGTCCAACCTGCGCAGTGTGGATCTCGTATTTTAACAAAATAATTTCCACTTGATCACTGGTTTGCTTGAATTGCACAACATATGAACTCGTTTGAAGCCGAGTATTAGAAAATCAGTCTTTCGTGTGATTGGATGTAATTAAAAAAGGAGAAGAGGTAATTAGAAGTAAAAGTTCATTTCTGAATCCTAGCAGCTCGTCGGAGCAGCATGAATGTTGTCCAAAGGTCGAACAAAAGAACTGATATTTTTATTTCGGGGAATTCAAATTCCTGAGAATTAGAAAAAGGACTCAAAGGAATTTTCTCTCACCAACATTTCACATGAATTCCTGTAATATTTTACATGCATGTTTAGTCGCAAAAACTTTATCGATGAAAAAAATTATTGTATTGTTTAAAAGTGCAAATTCGAACCGGAAAGGTTGGCTGGATAATGTATTTTTACTTTACCGAGAATCAGCGGTTTTATATTTATGAGGTATTTCTCTTCTGGATATATATATATATATATATATATATATATATATATATATATATATATATATATATATATATATATATATATATATATATATATATATATATATATATATATATATATATATGTATATATATATATATATATATATATATATATATATAAAAGTATATATGACCAGTAGGTTCTATATATATATGTATATATGTATATATGTGTGTGTATGTATATGTGTATATATGTGTGTGTATATGTATGTGTGTAATTGTAATAGCCATAATGTCCTCTTAACTTCTCGAATTCTTCATGTTTTTTTTTTCTTTGGATCATAAGGCTTTGTGGCACCTATTACAACATATGTATATGGCAAAAAAGTGACCAGGTTCTACATACAGAAAACATATATATATATATATATATATATATATATATATATATATATGTATATATATATTCAATAAAAAGAACAAATTAGTATATGTATGTGTTGACTTTTTTTTTCTTTGGAAGGTTTTCACCACAACAATACATAACAGAAAAGGGTTTCAATAAAAACAACAAATTAGGCAGTTTTCCCACTTGCAAAAACAGACATTAAAAACACAATAAAACCTCTGTATGCCGAAAGTGTTAAGATTACCCCCGATCATTATAGATTTAACAAGCACACAGAAATCATCCGTAGTTCATTCATCGACACACATCTAAATACAAAACGACCTTGACCCGGTTTTGAGGTACCATAAAAAGATTGTGATTCCGTTTAAGAACCAGGGCGAGCGGATATCTTTAGAAAGAACTCAAAATAGCTGTCAAACAAAACTAACGCATTTCGCGGGTCTTCACACATTTTGAGAGATCTGGGTCTTAATATTAAATGGAGAAAATCCTCTTCCCTTTGAACTAATGCTTGTTCATAACGAGATTAAGAGTCTGTAATCCCCCGTCATCAATCAAACACACGTATAAGCTATTCCTAGGACTCTGGAAAGCGGGCACCGCTTAGAAAACTTATTTTAATCCTTTCATTAAACAGTTTATCCAGACAGATTAGCCTCCGGAAAACCCTTCGGAATGCTGCGTAAGTACACAGTGAAAGGGTGCAATCAATCAGTGGATTATTATCCAGCCGTCAGGTGATTAGAAAGCAGATTGCTGATTATAATCAATCTGAATTCGTCATTCTCCTTTTTGTATAAGTGCTTATTCAGATAGCTAGTTCTTTTTTTTTTTTTTTTTTTTTTTTTGCATGGCTGCATTTCATCGAGACGTAGGAATTACCAGTTTCTAGTTTCTTAAATGGTACCTTTAATTGTCTTGAGTATTCTGGTAAGACCCGCCCCCATCTTTATTCATTTGTATTGTACATTTTCAAAGGACGCCATATTATTCATCTCTAAGGTTCTGAATAAGTTGAACTCTTCCGCTTGAATGCCAAGTTCTACAGATTCATGAAGTATTTAGGGTAGTGTGGTTTAAAATCTTGATTATTGACTTCGATAAAGCTGTGTTAAATTATTCGCTAGCGATAGTAAATAAATATTTTAGGAAAGATTGCCGTATACGCAATAAAAAAAAAACAATACTGAATTATATCTTATATTACAGTGAGAATTTATAATATTTCTATTATTCCTCACATTCATTTAATAAAATTATTACCATATACTCAATATAAAAACGGGTAATGAATTATATGTATAATCCAGCGAGAAATATTTTGAATATTTATAATAATCCTCATATTAATTTAAGAAACTTAATATATGTATAAAATGCTCCTAATATTCTTATAACGATATCATTACCATATACCCAAAAAATATGCAATCGATAAATCACATCTTACAATAAAGTGGGGAAATTGTTTTAATTAATATTCATAATATTCCTAATATTCTCTTAACAAGATTACTATATGTCTGAACCATTTCTGAATTCTTATTCTTCCGCGCGTTCGTCATACTTATTCCGCTCTAATTACCGTGGTGGATAAAGGAACAGGCAATAAAGTAATTCAAATTCTCCTATTAAGGTTTCTTTTGGACAGGAGAGATACTGCGGCCGAATCTCGCCTTTCATATCATTCAGGGTCCTGGCTTAAGGGCTCAGATGGGATTGGCTGCAATTGCTCTTGACTGAAAATTCGTAGTTTTCGTGTTTCTGTTTCTTGAAATGTTCTGTGAGGTAGGCGTCTGCCGATGAGATGATTATATATATATATATATCTTCAGGGGAGATATATATATATATATATATATATATATATATATATATATATATATATATATATATATATATATATATATATATATATATATATATATATATAATCAATAATCAACACACAATCACGTGTGGAAGAGGAATAAATTTCTGACTCGCATCAGATCGAACCCAGCGCCCTTGCCTTTCAATTGAAAGACCTGGGTTCGATCCTGATGTGAGTCAGAATTTATATATATATATATATATATATATATATATATATATATATATATATATATATATATATATATATATATATATTTATATATATATAATTTATATATATTTATATGTTATATATACACACATATATATATAAAACTAAAAAAAAAACAATAATCTTACTCCCATTCTGCATTCCATGTAGGTTCCCAAAGATACTCCTAAGAGTTGGCATTAGTATATGCGCCTGTGTGTGTGCGCGCGCGCGTTTATATACCCAACAGAATTTTGTAGAACTCCAACTCCAACGGTTATCTCACCGCATGAAAAATACCCCTTTCCTCTCCCACGTTCCCAGCGGCTCTTAGCGTCCAGAGTACGTCGCCTAATGCGTCCGCATCTTCTAAATACATTTATGATCAGCATCTGGTGTGCGCTTATGCATGTTTACGTATGAATATCATCAGGCTGCAAGAGGCAATTAGTCTCCGGGAGTTTACAGAGGCAGAAGCGAGATTAAAGGAATTAGTTGCCAAGGCTGGTGCAACAACCGGTAAAGCATTGCTTCGGGGAAGCCCTTTCCTCCTCCTCCTCCTCCTCCTCCTCCTCCTCCTCCTCCTCCTCCTCCTCGTTGAATATGTATAATATCAAATCAAAAGCAAAATGTTTAATGTACCTGAAGTTTAAGGTATTGTCTTTTGTGTTTTAGCGTTGGGTCTCCTCCTCCTCCTCCTCCTCCTCCTCCTCCTCCTCCTCCTCCTCCTCCTCCTCCTCCTCCTCCTCCTCCTCCTCCTCCTCCTCCTCCTCCTCGCTGAAAATGTTTAATATCAAATCAAAAGCAAAATGTTTAATGTCTTTGAAGTTTAAGGTATTGTCTTTCCTCCTTTTCCTCCTTCCTCCTCCTCCTCCTCCTCCTCCTCCTCCTCCTCCTCCTCCTCCTCCTCGGGGAAGTCCTTGTCGTCGTCATCCTCCCCTCCTCCTCCTCACTGAATATGTATAATATCAAATCAAAAGCGAAATGTTTAATGCACGTGAAGTTTAAGGTATTGTCTTCTGCGTTTTAGCGTTGGTTGTTTTATCATTCGTTTTGGTTCCTCATTTAGTGTTGACCTCAGTAGTATTTACGGTCTCTGAAGTTGCCAGATTTCTCTAATTACTCTTGACTTTCTCTCCTCTAAAAACTGTACCGAAATTGAAATTGTTTCGTGGGTTTAATGATTTCAAAGCGGCTAATTTTTTGGAAAACCTGAGTCAAGTACAAAGGCTAAAAATTATTAATATTACCGTTAGAAGTTAAAGCCCACAAACTTCAGCTTTCTAGCAATGATTAATATTCTTTCCAGTCTTATATAGATCTTGACGTTTATGAGAACTAATTAGAAATTGAGTAAATAAATTCCAAAGTCAGAGAGTTCGTCATCGAAAGATCATAGAGTTCATACTTTACATGAAATTTCAATTCCTAATTGACTCTCTGACTTTTAATTGTGACCTTCACCTTGACCTCACTCTGGACATTGGTATCATTGGTCTGTATCTCGTGTGTTTCAAAAATTTAAGTTCAAGGTCAGATTCCTTTCTGACCTTTGGCAGTAAGTAGGATGGTGACCTTGCATCAATCTGCACATCGACTTCGTAAATGGATTGGTCATACCAAATGTGAAGTCTCCTTCTCATGTATCTGAAAAAAATTTTATATATATATATATATATATATATATATATATATATATATATATATATATATATATATATATATATATATATATATATATATATATATATATATGTGTGTGTGTGTGTGTGTGTGTGTGTGTGTGTGTGTGTGTGTGCCTAATAAAAGGAGCCCTTTTAAACACCAAAAGGGTAGAAATTGTAGCGTTATATTTCGAAGACAATTGTCTTCCTCAACTGACAGGTAGTGGATTACCTGTCAGTTGGGGAAGACAGTTGTCATCGAAATATGACGCTATAATTTCTACCCTTTTTGGTGTTGTTATGGTCTCCTTTCATTAGATGGAATTCTGTTTTAACAGAAAATATTTTACAGTCATATATATAAGACGATGCGTTAATAAACGCGAAAGCGCTTGGTACTGAACTTCTGCCTGTCATTTTCCTGTGGGATTCGTTTTTACACTGAAGTCACGTGCATCTACTGTGATTTTTTTACATATATATATATATATATATATATATATATATATATATATATATATATATATATATATATATATATATTAGAATATATGTGTGTGCATTGTGTGTGCTATAGCCTTTATTTGAACGAAATTCAGTTATCCTGTTTTATTAATTTATCATTTTATAATGTCGGTTCCCAGATGTTTTCTCTTCTTAAAGGTTAAATGAAGGAATTGAAATAGCATAATGACAATTTCTTTAATGAGATAATATCATAATACGAGGGAAGTGAATTACTTTGGTGTAATAAAATTATTTTTTTTTATTATTTCTCGCCTCAACCACTAATGTTAAAATGAATGCAGGTTTGTAGAGTCTACACCGACATGCATTCATTCTTGTACTGTGGCGTAGGCCTATGTGATCCCTGTATTAGGAAGTGATTCCCGGGAACCAATTCTTATTACATTCCCACAATCACTGATCATTGGGTGTTGCTGTGAACTTCGTTTCATCATTGATTACGTTCAAGGTAATTTTTGTTCCATTTGACGTGCCATTTGTTTGTTTTCGTATGCCATTGATTTTTAGGTGAGGGTTTGATGACCAGCATAAATATTCCTCAATTTTTTTTTTATTTCTTTTCTTCCAAGTGTCACGTGATCAGTTTGAAACTGGTCAGAATGACACCTAACCTCTTTCTCTTTTTTCTCCAAACCTACTCTCTCTCTCTCTCTCACTCATCTCACACACACTCTTATGTATATAATATACTGTATATATATATATATATATATATATATATATATATATATATATATTATCTCATATATATATATGGACTCTGTGTGTAGATATTCATATATATGTGTATTAGATTTATTTACTGTATATGTAATATATATGTATTATATATATATATATATATATATATATATATATATATATATATATATAAATATATTTATAATTTTCATTAGAATTATTAATGGCATTATAACGAATAATGATACGTTTGTCAGAAGTACTGTCGTCACGTCTCAAATTCACAAATCTAATTAGATCTATGACAGTTTTCTTCTTAAAGGTTATCGTTATACCATTCCGTAGCGTGGATGACAATTTCTTTAAAATATCGCTTCCCTCTGCACAGTCAATAAAGATTTTATCCCAGATTTAATTTAGGCACGTTAATTGGTCACTCTGTAATGTCTGTACTGGTTGAGACGGGAGGGGGCGGCGGGGCAATGTTAATTTATTATTTTTCTTTCATTTCCCTCGCTGATAATTCTGACAACGATCTGCTATTTTTCCTTTTCTTTGGTGACCTGTGACTCTCACTGACCTCAGTCCCTGGTTACTTTACTTTACTGTTCCTTATTCGTTCTTTTTGTGTTAATCAAAGGTGTGGATGTTTTTTTTCCTCCCTCTGCTCTCTGTCTGTTCATTTGTTCCTTTCATTTTTCCTGTAAATATCTGTCACTAAATGTCAGTCCTCTTGAAGGGAAAACTATATGTGAAACTGGTCAGGAATGACATATATATATATATATGTTATTTGATATATTCCATTATATATATGCGGTTTGACTATATATATAGCATCTACGTGATTTTACTCTGCTAGGGCTGGCCCAAAGGATTAGATTTATTTTTTTGGCTAAGAACCAACCGGTTACCTGGCAACGGGATTTTTGTTGTTGTTATTGTTGGAAGGATGCTTGATATCATTTATTGTTACCATTTCTCGTTCTGTCTTACCATCCGAATAATGATACTCTTCTAGAAGCCTCATCCTCAAATTGACAAGATCTTTTAGACACAGTTTCGTTAATATACTGTGACACACACATACACACACATATATACACATATATATACATATATATATACATACATATATACCCAGATTTAATTTATGCACGTTAATGATACAAGTGCGTATGTACGTCTGTAGAAGCACAGGCGCGCACCTTACATAACACCACCTTTCTCAAGATTAAACCCCCCAAAAAAAGCCAGAATCTCTGAGACGCTGAATTTGAGATTAACAGGTGACAGAAGTAGAAGGGTTCATTATCCTCTCTGCGTGTCTCTCTCTCCCTCCCTCTCTCTCTCTCATCCTTTCATTTGTTCCTTTTCTTTTCCTGTCCTGCTTCTGTTCTCCTGTCAGCTCTGAAGAAGAAGAAATCAGGCAGCGGCACAATCGGCGGCGGGGCAGAAATAAATTGGTGTGTTTCTTTTTGAGAATTCCATTAGTCTCGGGGCCTGTACGGTTTGACTGACGTAAGAGCAACGGCTCCTTGATTTTATTCGTGGTGGGTTTGCCTAGTTTTTTTTTTTTTTTTTTGTGCTCTCCGTGTTGTTATTTATCAGTATTTTTGTTGTTGTTGTTAGGAAGAATGCTTGTTGATGTTGTTGTTATTGCTGTTATTAGGAAGAGAGCTCGTTTGCCCCAGTCTTTAGTGCCTCGCAAATGCGTACACACACCACACACACACACACACACACACACACACATTCATATATATATATATATATATATATATATATATATATATATATATATATATATATATATATATATATATGTTTATATGTATATATGTGCATATGTATGCTTGCATACATATATACATGTTTAATTTTTCCTTTTTCAGGTTGTATTTATACATCACTTGCTCTGATGATATCGGGCGCGCGCGCACACACTTACACTCACTCACATATATGTATATGTATATATACATAATTCAAGACCTAATCACAAAATACGACTCCAGCCTACATTAATTTTGTTGTCATTCACGATGAAAAACCTTCAACTAACACGATGGAGAACATAACTATTTCTATGGGGACACCCCGAAAAAAAAAAAATAATTTCAGTTCGCTATGATTTCAATCTTGCTCAAAAAATTATAACGTTGATTTTATCTCTGATAGCCATGCGTTTGCAATCTGGGCAATGGGGTCATAATACTCGATATCCGTCGTAATGTTTAATTTGATTGCTGTGCTTTTGTGCTTGCCTTTTATAATGGGCAGGATACAAGCGTTCGTTTAGGCACTCCAGGTATGCTTCTGGAAGCCTTTATTTGATTCCTTACTTGTCATCCTCTGTACTTGAAAATGCCTGCTAGTATTACAATATTACAAAGATTTTATATCAAAAAGTTAATTTTATTTTTCGTTTGTCTTCATTCATGAGCTTATTCAATTTGATATAATACAAATCTAGATGAAAAAACGAACGTTCTCTTAACTTGCACTTCTTTTGAAATTAAATATGCTTTCCTTTTAATTGACAGTCTATTTTCCATTACACCAACTTGATGTATATATTTATATTTTGTCCTTCTAACAAAGCGGATGATTTAGAGAAATTCATATTTAATGCTAGGAACGAGGGATGGTGTTTTAATAAAATACAGAAAATTCGGTATGTGTCACAGGTTAGATAGAGTTCGGATCTGTCATTTCATTATGCAAATGCCTGTCGACAGGTTTCGGATTTTAGTTGTCAGTAAAATCCACTAAAAAAAAAATGGGTTGGTTCTCTGTTTATGTATGTATATGTATATATATATTTTTTTCAAATTCATTTTAGATTAATTTACCATCCTTCTTGAACAATAATATATATATATATATATATATATATATATATATATATATATATATATATATATATATATATATATATATATATATATATATATATATATATATGTCGTAGTCATCATCATTCATTAGCTTTTACAACATTACTTCTTAATGCGAATCAACTGCTTCGATTCTTCCACCATGCTTATTAATATTCATAGTTCCGCCTTCCCGGGTCTCACTTACTCTCATAGACTTACTTTTAATAACATTTACTCACAACTTTCGCTTCCTACAAACTTTTTTTTATTCATTCACCAGTCTCCGCAGCTTTTTGGCATTGTCGAAATCGGTGCCGTTTCATCTGCAAACGTCACTCATCCAAATTTCAGTCACTACCCATTTTTCGGCACTACCCATTTTTTGGCACCATTGACCATAGGTATCGTAACGCTTGTCTACATTAATCAGGTTATTCATTATTCATTTTCTTACCCCACAACTTTTTTTTCACTTGCGTCACTTCATTCATAAAAATGTCGAATTGCCGTGAGGACTTGGTGCACCATTTTCTCAAACCCAGTTATTCGCTAAATTAGTTACTATTGATTCACTTTAAATATAGAAAATTTTATCTCCTTTCAGCCACTTGTCTATACACCAGGCATTTCCAGCCCCCTCGATCCTCTCTGTCAGTTCTGTTAAGTTTTCCAGGCATTTGTAGGTCGTTCACAACTTTATCCTTTGACTGCCAAACTTCTCGTGTTTTATTCAAATCACTCACTTGGCCTACATATCCCGTCCTTTCACTTTTGTCCCACTAAATGGCAAGACATCCAGCCCTCGCTCTTCTTAACAAATTGGTTCCAAGAGCCGAAGACTTTTTATATTTTCGTCATATTTTTCTCAATAGCTGTAGGGGGGTAATGCACTGCAAATCCCATGCCGTTTTGTTTGGTGATTTTCACATGCAGAGGATTTAGGACACTATTGTTTCCATTTCCTGGAATCCTACGGGAGAGAAAAGTGAGGATTATATTTGCCATGGTTCTACAACTCTTGTTGGCGCGCCTCTACCTTAAGGTATAGTTTATCTGTATCCCAAACCATTGGCAATATCCTAGAGCAACAGTATCCAGGTTTCGCAATTTTATAATATTATAGTATAGTAATATATATATATATATATATATATATATATATATATATATATATATATATATATATATATATATATATATATATATATTCCTGTTTTAACTTCCTTTGTGATTCCCAGTCCGTTATTTTCCTCTTGGATTTCATAATGCAATCCTGATCTGTAAGAAGATCAGGGCACTAATTTTCCTCTTAGGTTAATCATTTCCTGAGAGTTACCTCCATTACCAAAAAAAAATAATTTGTCTTTTTTCTTTAATATATATATATATATATATATATATATATATATATATATATATATATATATATATATATATATATATATTTAAATATAAGGGACCCTATAGAAACGCCAAAATGTGGAAAATGAAGGTTATATTTCAGAGACCAAACTGTCTCTCCCCTCAGGCAAATAGTGAATGAGAAAAAGTTACAGAAAAGCGGTATTTATACCAGAAGATTCACTGGTCAGCCGTTACGTCACTCCAGTTGACAGTTTCTCTTTAATCTTCTCAATCGCTGATTGGAGGAAGACTTTATCTATAATGTCTGAATCCCAAGCACCTCTTGAAAGGTGCATGGTGTTTCTTTGTTTAATTAATCTATATATAAAATTATATATATATATATATATATATATATATATATATATATATATATATATATATATATATATATATATATAGAGAGAGAGAGAGAGAGAGAGAGAGAGAGAGAGAGAGAGAGAGAGAGAGAGAGAGAATGATTTTAGCTTTTTCCTTTGCTGGTAATTATTTTTCCCGTTATAAAAACTGAGATTTCCTCGTTGCCCGCTTCATAAAACTTGACGCTGTGAAGCCAAGTCATTTTTAATCAAGAAGACAGTCCTTCGTTATCTCTCGGTGTTTTTAGTTTCTCATTCCACAAGTCTTTCTCTTTTCTTGACAGTTTAACTTCCATTATACCAACTTACTTCATACGTTCACTTTTGTCCTTTTAATTAAGAGGATGATTTAGAGAAATTCATATATTTAGAGATAGGAGATAGGTGCGGCATGTGGATAAAATGCACGAGATTTTGTCCCTATATGGGGTTAGTGCCGGCAGTGCACCTCACGCGGTGTGCTGTAGGCATTACTTAAGGTTCTTCGCGGCGTCCCTTCGGGCCCTAGCTGCAACCCCTTTCATTCCTTTTACTGTACCACCGTTCATATTAATTTTTCCACCATCTTTCCACCGTCTCCTTACAGTTATTTCATAGTTACACCTAAACCTTTTTAATCTCAATTTCCCTTTCAGCGCTGATTGACCTCAAAGGTCCCAGATCTTGGCCTATGGCCTAAATTATATATTCCAGCTCCACTTCCACAAAATTTAGTAGGTGAAACAAGTTACAATTCGAAGCTGTCATTTTGGTATGCAAATGCCTGTCGACAGGTTTTGCATTTTAGTTAACAGTAAAATTCGTGGAAAAATAGGGCTGATTCTTTGCTTTTATACACACTGTATATATTTTCAGTACTGTCCAAATTCCTTTTAGATTAATTTATCAGCCTTCTGGTGAATGAATATATATGGTATGGGATCATCAGGACACAATAGCTTTATACGAAATTACGTCCTGTAGAGAATCGTAAAACCACGGAATGTTTGCTCTTTACAAAACGGCTTTATACAAGATCAAAATTTTTTTTTTTTTTTTTTTTTTTTTGCTTTTATGATGATAAAAATGTTTCGGTTCCTGTACATAATTCCAGACTATTTATTTGTTGCTGTTCAGGAACGAGATTGAAATTCCCTTTTATGCAAGTTTTATAAATCAGCTTAATTATTTTTTTCTGATCGGAGACAATTTGGATGTAAATGGAGTCGTGGTTTAAAATGTCAAAATGTAAAGGTCTTATTTCAGAGGAAAAGAATAGGATCTTATACAGAATTAGATAAGATTCGCCTCTTCAAAGATTTGATGTTTTTGTGCCTCGTGGAAAACGAAAGTTGGAAGAGAATTCCATAGCTGACGAGCGGAAGATAACAAACTAATCAACGAGAATAGTTTCATTGGAAATGGTAAACTATCAGAATAGTGGTACCACTATTTAGCTCTGCGCTAAAGTAGCTGAAAAAGTAAATGAAACCACCATATGGCGGTAAACAAGATGATCAAATTGAGTTGATTGTATGAAGGAAAACATTATACAGGAATGTAAAATTAATTCATGGCATAAGAATATCATTACATATAATGGAGTTATTTTCAGAAAGTATGGAATGTGGATTAAACCTTGTGTTCATTATTATTTTTCTTTATTTATCACAATAACTCCGTCGTAGTTTTATATTTTGATGGTAACTTTTATTTAATCCATTCACATATGCAGTACGTTTGTTGACAAACCAATCAGTGTAAGTGCTTTTGTTTACAAGTGTTTTTATTTACAGTATGTATTTTACTTGGCCAGTTGATTATTATCCACATAAAAAGTCAAGTATTTCCAATCGGTATTTAGAATTTAATTTTAGATTCACTGTTTTTCCGTCCCTCTTTCTAAGGTATAGTTCAGCGTCATTTAGCAGATTTTCCTTTCTCTCTCTCTCTCTCTCTCTCTCTCTCTCTCTCTCTCTCTCTCTCTCTCTCTCTCTCTCTCTCTGTGCAGGAATTGTTGAAACTTGAGATAAGTTTTGTTCGTGTGTGTTACCAGTTCACCAAGTCCTCAAGACTCAGGTGAGGTCTTTCTGGACAAGTTACCTCCCATTTCCGGACTTCGAATTTGGAGTGAATTGCTTGCATAGTTATTGAGCTTCTCTGGAGGGCGATTCATCTGCTTCTACTTATTTATTTTGCTCTTTCAGTAACCTGGAAGTATAATAGCTTCAATCCACGTCCGTTGATGTTTTACCTCCCCCTCTCTCTCTCTCTCTCTCTCTCTCTCTCTCTCTCTCTCTCTCTCTCTCTCTCTCTCTCTCTCTCATTTAATTCAGGTTATAGAGAAGAGTGGACTTTGGACTTTTGATTAATTACATTCAGTTACATATATGTGTATATTACTGTGTATATATATAATATTTATATATTAGTGTATATAGATAGATAGATAGA
>NC_089780.1:12680165-12735165 GCF_040412425.1 Macrobrachium rosenbergii
AATATATATATATATATATATATATATATATATATATATATATACACACACACACACATATGCATACATCGGTGTCCAAATAAATTGAAACAAAGGGAAACATTATAGAAATTTACAATGATTGTCCCCTCGCGAGATCAACGGTTTGAAAAGTACTTTGAAGTTTAATTCATATGTGGAAGGCTATTTACAAAGGACGATCATTATAGAATTTGAGGTCAATTAGGTGGGCCTAATTGTCCTTATGTTAAACGATTACATATGCATTGTAAATCCATCTGTGCATGTCAATATCTACCTCTGATGTGCATGTGGGACCATTTGTCCCGTGAGAGGAATAGACTATATACTTTTATTTAAAATAAATGCCCACTTCCATTTTTTTATTTATACGGCATCATTTTCGATTTTAAAGCTATTTCCAGTAGCATATTATATGTATCTATCTATCTATCTTATATTGTATTCTATATATATATATATATATATATGTACATATATATTAAATTCTTAACCTACGTTTCCAATGAAAAACAACAAAATCCGCAGAATATTAGCGTACAGAACATCGAATCGGCATAAAAAAAAATAATAAAAAATAAATAAATAAATAAAAACATCTAACTAAAATATATATTCTTTTTAACCCAGACATACGTGAATATTTATGAGCTGAAATGTCGGTCTTGTATTTAAAATGTCGAATTGTTCGTATTGTAATTTCATCGATATGCTGACTCTCAATCACGGGAGGCAAACCTTCTAATTTGAACGAAAGGAATTTAAGAATGACTCTATTTCCTTTAAGGAATTGCTTCCCCAGGGCATTGCTTTCAAAGAGGCAGCAGTATAACAGCTCTTGGTGAAGTGCCCAGAAGGGCTTTTTTGTTTCTTGAGAAGAAGATTGTTTAGACTGCTCTCATTCATTTTTTTTTTCTGAGAAAAAACGTGATGTGCAGCGTTGGAATGGTGGGTAAATCGCTGGTTCTCTCTCTCTCTCTCTCTCTCTCTCTCTCTCTCTCTCTCTCTCTCTCTCGGATGTGGTCCAAATGAAAGTTGCAGAAAGCGTGGACTAATCATATTTTTAGTTATTGTTTTTGTTGTTGGTCTTCGAGGAATCTTATTGCTTGGTCCAGATTTACTTCCTCATCGGTCGTTTGAGTTTTGCCTGAAAAGAAAAAAATGCGTCTGAATGTGGCAGTTTTCGAGACGTGAAAGTATCTTCATGAGGAGAAACGTATTAGGGTTTCTAAGTTTCATTTTTACTTTATATATATATATATATATATATATATATATATATATATATATATATATATATATATATATATTTATATATATATATGTATATATATATATATATATATAATATATATATATGTTTGATATGCATGTATGCATGCATGCATAAAAGCTACCTTTTCTTTATTAACCTTTTTTGTATTTTGGAGAAATACAACGTTCCACGGAGGACATTTCCGGTCACAGAGCCGAATTCTGAGTGTGCAATTATGTATATATAATGTGTAATTTTTTGAGATGCATGCATTTCGGTTCCGGAGGACACAGAGCCGAAGTAACAATTGATAGTAACAATTGATATAAAACTATTAAATATTATCTAAATAAAAGTAGAATTAACATAGCGACTCTAAATCCCTAAATCTGATGAAGATGAAAACAGTAAAATACAATAATAAATCCGATAAGAAGACAGAAAGACTCAAAATCAAAAGTGGAAGATTTCACTATCGAAGCACATTCATGATTTGTTCAAATGAGCTAAAATTTAAACATCTTGGATTCTATGTATACATATCTTTGCAAATGCTCTGTTGAAAACTTCCATGATTATGAAACTGATAGGGGGTAACTTTCCCAGTTTTAAATTGGGCACGAACTAAGATAAATAAACAAGAGATGGAAAGTGGGAGTTTGATTTCCTTCAAATTTCTATTCGTAATAAGATACACAGATCAAATAGTTGAGCAATGATTTCTGATTGCACAGTATTTGGCTAACCTGCTGTGAAAGAAAGATCCTTTTCTAAACTAAAGTTTGTCACTAGATGGAGTGAATTATTTAATGAATATTATGGCATTGCTTTCGTAAAATATTCTAACGATAACATGCAACACTTTGGCCAAGGGATCTACCTGTCTGAGTTATAGAATTGATTTAGAAATGCTGAAGCGTTACAGGAAGCATCATATTTATATTTTTAAATGATATTTACTCAATGGGGAAATCCTTTCATGTTTCAGCAGAATTGCAGTTTTTTTTTGTGCTGAAGTATGAATATATTATGAACAGCCGGGAATACGGCCCATGTTCACTAAACCTTGGCTAGGTACGTAAAAAAAATGAAAATAGTTAATTTTTTATTTTAGCTTGGTCGCTACTTGTATTTTTTTTTTCATTGGCATTATAGAAATGCTGAAACATTCAGGAATTTTCAAAATAAACTCTGGAATTTAATCCTCTCCTCCTCACTGACCTACGAACGCCGTGGAAATCATTGAAGCGTCAGCTCTAGCGATATTTCCGATATTTCTGACAGCGTGAGGGGAATGAGGTATGGGTCGGTTCTCGCGTCCGAGTTTGCATATTCCATTCAGGTCCGTTTTATCGAAGGGAACGATGACAGACGGACATATGTCCTTTGTGGGTGTTACTGTTGGCGTATGCTTCGCGTAAATGTCTCGTGGGGGGAGACGCCGCTAGACAGGGGATTGGATTCCGCTAATTGCCAGATGGTGTTGCGTAGATGCCTTTGTTTTGAAAGTAAAGGACGGAATTTAATCTAAGCGTCAAAGAACTTGATTCGCGATGGCGCGTTTGCTTTCTTTAATGTCCAAGTTTGGCTGAGTTTATCTCTTTTATCATACTTAAGAGGATCATCTGTTATTGGTGCAGATTTCAAGATGAGGAAAGATTTACCCAAAATTATTTTATTTACTTTACGTGATATTTTCATTCCTTGGTGGTGTTTCATTTCACGCCTATTGTTTGTTTTATTTTAATATATACTTTTATTTTGCGTTTATAGCTGAAACTTTCGTTGGCTATTGCGTCGTTGTTCCTTAACAGCTTACTTTAATAATCTCCCTGTCTCAATAACGAACCTCAAGGTCGTTGAGATTTTCGCTTGATGTGAAATTAATTGTAATTATATCACTGAAGCTTTTGCTGTATAATTTTAGTGGTTAAAATGTTGCGGTATTGTGTGTAATAATTTCGCTTAGCCAGCTTGCATCCATTACACCGTAGTCAGTTTGTCTTAAAATCTAGACGTATAGTTACTTGCATTTCTGCATCTCTCGCTTAATTGCTCTTGCTTTCAAATACTTATTGACAGAGCAATTTTGTCTGTACTCTTTCGAACCAGAATGCGAGGCAATCTAATCTCTGCACTTAAGCCTACAAAAGCACATTCTTTAGGATAGTGAAAGTCAGTGACCCTCAATAAAGGAAATTTCAGTATCAAAAAAATGTTATAAATATTTTCATTGCACACAACATTAGGCACACTTGATTAAGTGCATATTAGAAAGCAGTATACTAAAAGATATGATCTTTTTCCCTTCTAGTTTCTAAAGCTGTCCTTCACTGAGAAAGCCTGAATCTTTAGAATACATTTTTTTCAGTATAACTGTATTTAGAAATAATGCATCGATTGTGAACGAACCTCAAATCATAACTGACCTTTAAACCAAGGCACCGGAGCTACCTCATATCGTCAAGAACTCAAGAGCATAATCCCCAGAAAACGTCAATATTTTTACGAATATTTGTGTCCCCGTGGGAGTTTAAGTTCACAGTGATATTTCCACTCGGCCTAGCATCACATAGTTGCCGGAGATTTGAAGCTTCGTTCTTTCTTCGGCAGACGAAGCTGGAAGAGAGACTCGAATACGTGAATTGCCAGTTGGTTTGATAATCTCCTCCCTCCTACGAATTAAGCTGAGGCCAGAATCTGCTCTCGTGAGCAAATCCTTTGAGCCTATTACACATGCTGTATTGGGGCTTCAGAAGATAGTCCCAACGTTTCTAAAAACGGAGGCTAAAGCATCTCTACTCTTCTCTCTCTCTCTCTCTCTCTCTCTCTCTCTCTCTCTCTCTCTCTCTCTCTCTCTCTCTCTCGCTAATCGAAAGGACTCTTATTTATTATCCAAAAAGATATACTAGATGATAGGCTACATCTTCACAAATAATCCGAATGAAATCTGATACCAAGTGTCAACCATCTCTGTACTGTTATATATTAGGTATAATTGACAACACTGAAATTAGACAAAAAGTTAGAGCTTACTGATGGACGTGCAATCCAACTTTATGCAGGGACGATAATCATACCTAAATTCATCTGCTGTTCAAGAACTGAGTTAGAAGGCCAGCCTATGGGCAAGAGGTTGGAAAAAAAGTAAAAGGATTTCGAAAAATATCAATATGAAAGGCAGGTTTTAAGATTACATTGTTCGCCTAGAAAACTGCAGAGAAGCATTTTAAGGGCTACATACCAGTTTTCTTTAGAATAAGCTACGTTATGTCTCTATCAACTGATTTGTTACGATGGAACATTTAGAACCAGGTTGATGTTTTGAAAGTAGTCATATATATATATATATATATATATATATATATATATATATATATATATATATATATATATATATATATATATATATATATGTATATATATGTGTATTTAAACACTTACATTAGACCTTCAGAAACGGAAATCATGACAAGAATATGTAATCACCATAAAAATGTACAAAACAAAATTTATTTCCAAACCAAACTGACCTCTTATCAAATCACCATCGCGATCAGTCTTAGTACTATTTGGCAACTCATCCCCCACATCCCTGCAGGTGTAGTAGTGGAGTTGACGCGTACGTAATCTGAGACTGTGTATATATTTTATCCGTGTATTTCTGCGTATGTGCGACTGAAGGGGATAAAATCTGGGCGAATATTTGCCCGGGATATGGACGACCAAAGGCGCAGCTTTCAAATGAACGCCCCGGGGAATGATAACTCTCTTTGATGGGACCCGATTGAGAGATGGGGAATGCGTTGATTGCCTGTCAGGTCTACGCCGATGCTTTTCTTTAATAATCCACAAAATCGCTCAAAGTTTGATGCCGCGCTTAAAATGGCGAGGTCGCTTTTGGTAGGTAGGGATGAGAGCGTTGGCCAGCACTTTCTGATGGGTGGAGTGATGTGGTTCCTATCTCTGTGTTAAGTCGTGTGAGTGTAATCTGTTAGGTGGGTTAAAAGTAATGCTACGTTCTGCTGTATTAAGTGTTTATATATATATATATATATATATATATATATATATATATATATATATATATATATATATATATATATATATATATATATATATTCATACACATAAATATGTATACATATATATATGTGTGTGTTGTTTCTGTATGTATGAATGTATGTACATATGCATGTTTTTTCAAACACTCCTTTCATTATCATTCTGTTCCTGTCATCTCTTCCGCGCTATCACTGTCATTTCCCTTCCGATTCCAAGTCACTGAACTGCTCTTACAGACATCCTGTGGTACCCATTTTATTTTGATCTGGTCGATGATTCCAGTCTCTCTCTTTTTTTTTTTTTGTTCAGCTTTTATTTCAGTGTTATTGGATTCCTCTCTGCATTTTTTTTTGAGTCCAGTTATTTATCAATCTCCTCTTGACGCACTTTCCTTGAAACCCGAGACTTATTTGAAATTTCACTTTTTTATTCCTTTTTTAGGTTTCTGTAAATGAAAACTATTGTGCCGGCTTTTTCTGTCCGTCCGCACTTTTTTCTCTCCGCACTTTTTCTCTCCGCACTTTTTCTCTCGGCACTTTTTTCTGTCCGAATTTTTTGTGTCCGCCCTCAGAGCGTAAAAACTACTGAGGCTAGAGGGCTCCAAATTGGCGTGTTGATCATCCACCCTCCAATCGCCAAACATACCAAATTTCAGCCCTCTAGCCTCAGTAGTTTTTATTTCATTTAAGGTTAAAGTTAGCCATACTCGTGCTTCTAGCAGCGATATAGGATAGGCCACCACCAGGCCTTGGTTAAAGTTTCGTGGGCCGAGGCTCATACAGCATTATACCGAGACCACCTAAAGATAGATCTGTTTTCGGTGGCCTTGATCAAGGTCTTGACCTTGGCCTTGATTATACGCTGTAGTGGCTGTACAAAAACTCGATTGCGCCGAAGAAATTTCAGCGCATTTTTTACTTGTTTTTTGTTGATTTTTCTTTGTCCTCTACCTTCGACTAAATAAGGAATTAGTGAAGGCTAAAATGAAGGATTGAGGGAATAAGGGAACACCGAGGAAGCCTCATTTTATTATGTGAGAGCGAGAGGACCCAAGCATTGTTGTAAGTGGCTCTTCTGGGCTACCCTTTGCCCTTCACCTTGAATTATGAATTTAAAGGTTTTGTCGTAGTATAATATTGAGAGACCTTTTTTTTTGTTTTTTTTTTTTTTGCTTGCTAAACTTAGTCTAGGTCACCTGTGCTCGTGAGACAGGTCTCTCTCTCTCTCTCTCTCTCTCTCTCTCTCTCTCTCTCTCTCTCTCTCTCCAAAATGTCAATTCTACGTTCCATACGATCATATCCTAATAGTTTTAGCCTCTTATATTTTATTTCGGTGGAATGAAAGGCGATTATACACTATAGATACGACCCTGACTCAGTTTTTTCCACAAGATCAGCATATTTTCAAAGCTTCCGTAGCTCTCTTGACTGTCTTTTTGGCTCTTGAAACAAAGATAATAAAACGATTTCGATAATCGCTCGAGCCTGAGGAGGAAGAATATGTCTATTTTCACGTGTAACAAAATTATGAAATACGAAAACACGAACTAAAATACACTAATCATAAAAATACTTTTTCTGTATTGCGTAGTTGATGATTGCCTAGCTGCAGATTTAATGAGAAGCTTCAGTACCACAAATTATAGAAATAATGAAGAATTTATCGAAAGGTATCCGGAATATAACACTGGCCTCACGTATGAAATTTTTAAAAATGTTAAGAGCAGCGGTCAGTCCATCGAACGAGTCTGACATTACTGACATCGATGACGCAAGAGATTAAGAATGGACTGGCGTTTGCATATTCCTTTCGTGTGTGTGTGTGTGTGTGTGTGTGTGTGTGTGTGTGTGTGTGTGCGCGCGCGTTTGACTGAAGGTGAAAAGCATAAACGAATGTAAATCCGTTGTTGAGGATTCGCAATAGCGACAGAATGCCCTCTGTTTGATAGACGCCGCGAGACGGGGTATTGGAAACCCCTTTGATTGCTTGCTGGTGTTACGTAAGAGATCCTCCTTTTGTGAATAACAAATAGAACTGAACGTAATCTGAACGCCGGAGACTTTGAGGAGAATCTGGTACGCTCGCTTGCACGCTTGGTTTCTTCCCGTTTTCTGTTAAGGGGTGGTTTAGGTAGGGTCATTGCTTCGCGTTTTCTGTTAAGGGATGGTTCAGGTAGGCTCATTGCTTCCCGTTTTTTGTTAAGGGATGATTTAGGTAGGATCATTGCTTCCTGTTTTCTGTTAAGGGATGATTTAGGTAGGCTCATTGCTTCCCGTTTTTTGTTAAGGAATGATTTCGGTAGGCTCATTGCTTCCCGTTTTCTGTTAAGGCATGATTTAGGTAGGCTCATTGCTTCCCGCTTTCTGTTAAGGTATATATATATAATCTGTTTAACAGAAAATGGGAAGCAATGAGCCTACCTAAATCATCCCTTAACAGAAAACGGGAAGCAATGAGCCTACCTAAATCATCCCTTAACAGAAAATGTATAATATGAAAATTTGTGCACCCACGAAATTTTTCTGGATCCGCTAATGTTCTGAAATTCTATCGCTTGTTTTTTTATAATGTCTCGTACGAGTAGACTCACTAAACGAAAATGTAAATTGGCGTTTTTGTCAATTTGAATTTCTCAATTGTCAGTTGATTCTTAACATAATCAATATCTTAATTTTTTTTACCTAACGCTTTTATGGTTGCGATTATCATATTAAGTGGAGTTGATTGTAAATTTCTTGGGTACAGATTGAAAGTGAAATGTCATAGATTTTTCCGGAAGTATGAATTATGATTATGATTATGATTATGGTTATGATTATGGGCTCTCCTACGGTTCCTGAACAGTGATTAATTTAGTGACGTTAGTCACTGTAGAATAACGAATCAATCTTTAGTGATTATATAATCGCAGAGTGGCAGAACGATTGTCAACCTCAAACCTGTCAATAATTATTTTAGTACGAATTAAGACCTGCTGATAATAGGTTGTATAACAGAAACCTTAGTAATTCGAAAAATACAGTTCAGCGCGAATAGTGATAAAAAAATCTCTATAATGGACTTTGGGTGATTTTTTTTTTAGGGTTTTTTTTGGGGGGAAATTTACTTTTCCATTCAGCATCGGGTTATTAGGAGAAATATCGAAAACCTGTGAATTTCCACCGCGCTATGGATTCCAGGATTAGATCGAAGGTCATATTGGCTTTTGCTGTGGTGTTTGGGAAATATCTTATATTGAGATATATATATATATATATATATATATATATATATGTATATATATTTTATATATATATATATATATATATATATATATATATATATACATATGCATATATGTATGTATGTATGTTTGTATGTATCTATATATATAGAATGTTTATTAGAAAATTTTATGAATGGATTACACCCTTAAAAATCTAAATGATGGTTTGTAGAACTTTTTACGGGAAACTATTATATGGTCCTATTTCTAAAGAGTAATTATCATTGTTGATAATACTGGATAAATAACTCCATGTAAAGAGACACTCCATGGACTTCGTTTATTGCTGTGGGAGGCTAAATTATTACCATACTGACTTTCTTATAAGAAGCTTTATTGAATAAAATATTTATTAATCACTTAATATCCCTGTGTGTACTTGATGGGTAGAAACTGAAAACGCTATATGAATAATCTACAGGTTATGAATGTATATTGTCACGTTCGATCCTAAACAAAGCTTAGTTCGTGAAGTTTACAAGGGAAATATTTTGTGGAAGTTTGTGAAGTTCACAAGGGAAATATTTTGTGGAAGTTCGTGAAGTTCACAAGGGAAATATTTTGTGGAAGTTCGTGAAGTTCACAAGAGAAATATTTCGTGGAAGTTCGTGAAGTTTACAAGTGGAATATTTTGTGGAAGTTCGTGAAGTTCACAAGGGAAATATTTTGTGGAAGTTCGCGAATTTCACAAGTGGAATATTTTGTGGAAGTTCGTGAAGTTCACAAAGGAAATATTTCGTGAAAGTTCGTGAAGTTCACAAGGGAAATATTTTGTGGAAGTTCGTGAAGTTCACAAGGGAAATATTTTGTGGAAGTTCGTGAAGTTCACAAGGGAAATATTTTGTGGAAGTTCGGGAAGTTCACAAGGGAAATATTTTGTGGAAGTTCGTTGAAATAGTTCACAAGGGAAATATTTTTGTGGAAGTACAAAGGAAATATTTTGAAGTTTACAAGGGAAATATTTTGTGGAAGTTCGTGAAGTTCACAAGGGAAATATTTTGTGGACTTTGATCACGGATCAATAGCCATACCACTTGTGTATCGGAGTTGAACACAATACCATTGACCCCTTTGTGTGTGTGTGTGTGTGTGTGTGTGTGTGTGTGTGTGTGTGTGGGCGCGCGCGCGTACATGCCACAGAAATGGTAAGATTTAAATGCATATTTGCGCGGAATTCGGGCATTCGAACGCGTCGCTCTCGTATGAATGGCCTGGAATGAAATACCTCTTTTTCAATGGCTTCCGCATTACAGGTATGAAATGCGTTCATTACCTGTCGGTGTTATGCTAATGCATTCCTTTAATACCCCGGAATCGCTCGAAATGAAAAAACAAAAACGATTCCCAAGTATTTAGTATTTTGTAAATGGGAGGGATCAGATTGATGGCATACTCTGCTTTAAGTTAGAGATAAAGTATTTATATTTTTATTAATATCAGAAGGGAATAATCTCCTGAGTTTTACCTTGAGAATTTTTTATAATAACCATTGTAGGCGTAGAACAAGTGGCTAAGCATGACAGTTTGACCGTTTTAAGTAAGACGTTTTTATACTTTGAAATGTATTCCTGATATATTCTGTGTCATTAGAATTATCTATGCAATGTTTTACTTTTCCACCTTTAATCATTTTACCTGTTGAATGGGGACTTA
Source organism: Macrobrachium rosenbergii (assembly GCF_040412425.1). Classification (NCBI taxonomy): domain Eukaryota; kingdom Metazoa; phylum Arthropoda; class Malacostraca; order Decapoda; family Palaemonidae; genus Macrobrachium; species Macrobrachium rosenbergii. The sequence goes on from NC_089780.1 coordinate 12,690,425, forward strand.
ACTCAATACTCTTTTTGGCTCTTGTTTGTAGATGCAACTGAAATGACTGTAATTAATATTTGCAATTCACAATTTGTGTAAGTGCAACTTGAGTACGAGGAAAGCGATTTTGTGGGAGTAGAATGAATATGGAGTTCATTTACGAGTAACAGAACTGTGGGTGTCAAAATCTTTCACGATGACCGACAGTAGTCTCGGCTGTGAAAATTATTCTTTATAGAATATTTGATTGATTACTAAATTGCTACTATACTTGAGTATTTTATGACCAAATGCAGATAAAATGATGAAAGTGTTAATATTATAGAGAATTAATTATTGAAAGAAATCCTCCTATTAACGAGAATGCAGAATTTACGTCTTTTCATGAGATTTCATCAACAAATTTCTGAAGAAATCATCGACAAATATTAACATATATATATATATATATATATATATATATATATATATATATATATATATACACATACTATATATATATATATATATATATATATATATATGTACATGGCCGTGTGGTTTAATGCGCATCACTGTAGTCCTGAGTTCTTGTCTTCCGTGGTTCGAGCCCACGAGACGACGAACTTATTAACAAATAAAAATTCCCCTTCGGGTAACATATATGAAAATATATTTATTTCCGAGGTAGAGCGAATTAGATATTAAAGGACATTTGTAGCTTAATGCTTATATATATATATATATATATATATATATATATATATATATATATATATATATATATATATATATATATATATAATATATCTACTGGACTGCGACATTTTATGGAACGTTAACCGTCAGTTCCAGCGATATTCAAGTCAGTTCCAGCGATATTTATGTCACTTCCAGCGATAATTATGACAGTTCCAGGGATATTTATGTCAGTTCCAGCGATATTTATGTCAGCTTCAGCGATATTTATGTCACTTCCAGCGATGTTGATGTCAGTTCCAGGGATATTCATGTCTGTTCCAGCGATATTTATGACCTCCAACGATATTTATGTCAGTTCAAGGGATATTTATAACGGTTCCAGCGATATTTAGGACAGTTCCAGCGATATTTATGTCAGTTCCAGCGATATTTGTGACGTTCCAGCGATATTAATGTCATGTCAGTTCCAGCGATATTTTTGTCAGTTCCAGCTATATTTATGTCAGTTCTAGCGATATTTTTATCAGTTCCAGCGATATTAGTGTTAGTTCCAGCAGTATTTTTGTCGGTTCCAGCTGTATTTATGTCAGTTCCAGCAATATTTTTGTCAGTTCCAGCTATGTTTATGTCAGTTCTAGCTATATTTTTGTCAGTTCCAGCTATATTTTTTGTCAGTTCCAGCTATATTTATGTCAGTTCCAGCTATATTTATGTAAGTTCCAGCTATATTACTATCAGTTCCAGCAATATTTTCGTCAATTCCAACTATGTTTTTGTCAGTTCCAGCAATATTTATGTCAGTTCCAGCGATATGTATGCCAGTTCCAGCTATATTTATGTCAGTTCCAGCGATATTTATGACAGGCCCTGTGTAGGAGAGTGAGGTCCGGACTAATTGTGGCCCCCGACTTTGCATATCCCATCCCAGTTGACGCGACTGAGGGGGGGAAATGGATGGATTGGTATCCCCATTTCGGAAAATCCATCCGGTTAAGTGGCCTTCGTGTAAATACCCGCAGGATTGAAAGGTCAATTCGCTGATGGATGTTGCGAGACACAGATGGAATCCGTTGATTGCCAGTTGCGTAGATTATATCATTCCTTTTATGTTTTTTAAAGAAAAGGTTGAATTTTACCTAAATGCCAAAAGTCATAGAGTTTGCTGTCACACTTAGATTCTTTCCTGTATTCTGTTTCTTTAGAGAGTGGTGTAATTACTTACCATGACGGCTTTAAAAGATTAAAGGAGCGTATTTTTAAATTTATACGTTTGTATTCCGTGCATACTTCCAGATTTGAGGGGAGGTTGGCATCAGCTTAGACTTATGAATATAGAATCATTTACGAATACATTAAAGCATTTTATTCCTACGGCGTCCTTATCATCTGCAAAAGCAAGTCTGCAATTACGAATAAATCAATATATATTTCACACAACTTTGGGCCAAATCTGCCACCGGCCTCTGCGATTCAGTTGTCCGTGTGAGTTTCATGTGATTTTAGAGAGTCTCTCTCTCTCTCTCTCTCTCTCTCTCTCTCTCTCTCTCTCTCTCTCTCTGAATACTCTTTAATTATCGATTAATAGAATTGGCACGAGCACATTCTGTTGTTTTTAATATTTTTTTCAAAGTAGGAAAGACATTTTGCTTCTCAGTCCTGATGCCGAATAAGTTCCTACGTAATTCTTGTATTCATTCTCCACGAAAAAGGGAAATTCTCCTGATTATGTAGTGTCCTTGTTTATTCATGTTATTTTGCTCCATCATTTGTACAGTATATCATCTGAAGAGCAATGAATTATCTTCTCTCTAATTTTCGGAGGCATGTAACTATGAAATTGTTATTGAAGAATATGAAGAACAGTGAAGGTCAGGAAAGGTGAGAATTAATGAGTTTCTTTTTGTGTGCGCTAAAATTTGGTCAAAATACGCTAAATAAGCTTTGTGTGGATCGCTGTGCTCATCATTAGAGGGAATGAAATTGAATGAACAAGACAAGTCTAGTATGGTGTGGTTATGTCATGTATCTGGGAGAGTTTCGCTTCTCCAAAGACATGTTTTTATCTAAAACATTAAAGTATAAGTCTCGAAATACTCTTTGTATTGAATTAGTAAGGACCCTCTAACACTACCTTGCGGTACGTTGCATCAGTATGATTATATTCCAATTACATTGCTTGAAATTCTCTTTTTCGTCGAATCCCCGAAGTTTCGCTTCTCAGAGGACGTGCTCTTATCTAAAACATTAAAGAATAATTCTCGAACTACTCTTGGTATTGAATTAGTAAGGACCCTCCAATACCACCTTGCGGCACGTCGCATCATTATGATTAATATTCCAATTATTACATTGCTTGAAATTCTCTTTTTCGTCGAATTCCCTACGAAGTGTGGCTATTGCTTGGCTTTTCTTTACGTACTTTTTTTTTTTTTAGAGAATTCTTCATGTCTCTCAACTAAACCAAATTGCCATTGATACAGCTGATGACGTGTTCGCTTGTTTCATCTTTTTCCTTAGTCTTCGATATTTTTCCTTACAAAAAATTTTACTGATTTTGTAACTGGAAAGAAATCATAACCCATTTCTTATTTCCTTATTGGAGTAATGTATGTTTATTGCGTTTATGAGCAAGAAACAGAATTTGAGATTCATTGCGGAAGCTGATAATGCAGACTCATTCCCTTGACTGATGGAACGCCAGATACCTGCCCTTCTGTGACCCCACAACAAGCCAGATTTGTCAGATTGTCTGAGGATTAAGCAGCAGCCTGACCTAATGCACTCGCTAATGCAGAATTTTAGTCCCGGTTAATGACAAGAATTATAGTCTCTGTAAAGCATATTGATTCCAAGTGCATTTTAAGCAAATTTTTTACCACTGGACATAATACGCTTTCAGATTTACCTTTGGGAAACATGATTTACTTTGGAATTTGCTTATGATGAATACCTATAAATGCGCAGTGCTCCCTGCACCGTACGGATTCCAGGAGAGTAGTTTGAAGGTCCAACATCGCGAATATATTTTCCCCTCCGATGTTTAGAATGTAACTTTTTGACAATTTCAAGAATGAACGGCGGGAATTGGAACCATATCGAACAAGGATTCGGTTATTAAATCACTCTGTGGGTTCAACAGTTGGCGGGAATTCCTTGGAATAAATTTTTTGGGGGTTCATTGTTGCAAAACAAATCAACTCACGCTCACCACATTCATAATTTAACTAGAGGGTCATTTACCTGCGTAGAAGCCATACAGCTTTACGCAAATAACTTATATCTGTGATCAATTATCTGCTTTTAGTTTTCTGTAACCCGTCCGCACTTTTTTCTGTCCGCACTTTTTCTGTCCGCCCTCAGATCTTAAAATCTGTTTAGGCTAGAGGGCTACAAATTGGTATGTTGATCATCCACCCTCCAATCATCAAACATAGCAAATTACAGCCCTCTGACCTCATTAGTTTTTATTTTATTTAAGGTTAAAGTTAGCCATAATCGTGCTTCTGGCAACGATATAGGACAGGCCACCACTGGGCCGTGGTTAAAGTTTCGTGGGCCGTGGCTCATACAGCATTATACCGAGACCACCTAAAGATAGATCTATTTTCGGTGGCCTTGATTATACGCTGTAGCGGCTGTACAGAAAACTCGATTGCGCCGAAGAAACTTCGGCGAATTTTATACTTATTATTTTTATAAAAACTCCTAAAGTTCTCCATCTCTCTTGCCCGAGTTTTCATCCCAAATTTACAAATGTATTCATTGACTCAACCCCTGGAGAGTCGACGGTCCGATTGAACTACGATATTGTAACAGTATTCGATACTCGTAGATTCTGAGGAATAAATTTGATATTTCTGTCGCTATTTTCAAAGACATTTCATCACGGGCAGACACTGAAAGTGTTTCAGAAATTTGATACCCAATGTGATTTAAAAATGCCTAACACTGGCATTACGGGGACTTCAAAAGCATAACGGACAATAATTAATTACTTGTAGAGATATTCACCAAAGTCCTTGATGTATCTTTTGCTAGAGCGAGATTGAAGGGACTATGGACAGGCCAATATTTGAGGGTAAAAGGGATACAAGGGAATTATTACTCCTTCTTTGATGGGCTCCCTTAGAAGGGATATTGAAATACCTTTCGGCCTTGCATAGATACCTTCCGTTTGTGAATCAGAGCCTCGTCCAGAATTTAATATCGGCGTTAAAACCTTTGACCCCGATAAAGTGAACTGTTAAGACCGTAGATTCATGATGTGTTTGGTGGTGTCCATGTATATTTTATTTTTTATTTTTTAGATAATTGGAAAGTAATTAGAAAATATACGATTGATAGGTGTTGCTGTGCAGAATTTGTGTTTTTTTACTACAGCAAGTTGAAAAATGTACTCACACGCATACAAACACACTCACACACACATTTTATTACTTATGTAGAAATTTCAGTTTGGTACTATTTGTTTTAAAAATGAAAAACAAAGAATGTCATGTTATACACAAAATGAAAACTCTGAATGACCAGACCAAGAAAATGGCATTGCACTTCATCCAGTGTGGTTGGAGTAAAGCCATTGGGGTGAAATTGAAAATATTAAATATTAAGGACCTCAGTCATTTAACACATATAAATTCAATTTGAGGCTGAGTGATTGGAGACTGGTGGTGGCATATAAAACTTGGCCATTTTGGTTGTGTCATGAGAAAGTGCTTTGTTGTAAGGTGATTTAGAAATCACTTTTTGTTTAATAGGATTCATGATTTCGAAACCTACTTTTGTGAAATAAAATGACATTTTACTTTATGGTCTTGTCATCTTATTGTAATATTTGATGAAGCTGTTCCGTTTCTCATCAAACATCTTCCACAATGCTGAAGGCTGCCCTTGGCCCATGCTTCTCGCCCTAAATACCCTGTATTTATTGACTTATTACTGATAATTTGTATAGTTTTCTGCTGTTCGGAGCGTTTCCAAATGAGAAGAAACAAGTAAGGCACTGGTTGCACAGATGGCTTGTGTGTTTAGTGATAGTTTCGTATATCCAAGTAATATACGTGAACGACTCTTGACTGAAGAAATTTTTTTCAACAAGTGTTTTTTCTTATACGACAATAGAGAACACATATCCTCATATGGTGTATATATGCTTATTGTGTATATATGTATATATATATACACACTGTATATCTGTATATACATATATATGTATATAAATATACATACATATATATATATATATATATATATATATATATATATATATATATATATATATATATATATATATATATATATATATATATATATATATATATATATATTATATATATATATATAAAATTCCCTCCCCTTCCGTAGAAAGGGGGCGAGAAAGGTAAAAGCGAATTCAAATAAAAAAATAAATTCCAAAAAGGGAAGATCAGAAACCATTTTCTCCCTTTCCTTCAACCTTAGAAACTGAAACAGCAAAACCCAGAAAGAGAAAGAAAAAGAGGAGTGTGAAACATTTAATTTGCTCTCTCTCTCTCTCTCTCTCTCTCTCTCTCTCTCTCTCTCTCTTTGTGAATTTTTATTTTCTCATTCCCTTTCATGCCGGGTCGTCTGATCTCTGTGCGCCCCTCTTAGGAACTAACAAGACAAGGGAGACGTTTGTTCCCGTTCCTTCTTTTGTTTGTGCTTTCGCTAACGATGTAGTGTTTGTTATTTGCGTCGGCCGTCCTCGGCATAGTTTGTTTGTTTGTTTTTTTATTAGAGGTTATTGATGACTGGCTTCCAGATTCTTCTTCGTCCTTCGGATTCTTCTTGGTTTTCATTAGATGTTATTGATGATTGGCTTCCAGATTCTTCTTCTTCTTTTTCATTTTAATTATTCTCTTTTTAAAAAATGCTTTTTCGTTCATTGTTCCCCATAAGGAATTTAATTCTGATTTCATTCAAACTTTTGTCCACCCAAAAGTGGACGTTGCCTCATTTTTTCCCCAAAAATGGCTTGATTCTTTGAAACTGGAAATCAGCTTGCATTCGTAATTTTAATATTCATGAATATTTCTAACGTTCAAGGGCTCAGTGCGAATAAGTTCAGGCATTTTTGTACCAGTTATAGTTGGGATTAAGGGATCTTTCTTCGTAATAAGGGTTTAATGACGCCTCGTTTATTTTTTACCAGAAATGACCAAGGTAACTATCAGTATTTACGATGTCAAAGGTAGAATATTATTATCGTAGATATGTAGGCAACAAAGCCATTTGTGCTGAATCTGGAGATTGGAAAACTTTGTTAGATGGTTTCCAAAATAAGTAAAAAAAATGCGCCGAAGTTTCTTTGGCGCGATCGAGTTTTCTGTACGGCGTATAATGCTGTATGAGCCGCAGCCCATGAAACTTTTAGTCACGGCATGGTGGTGGCCTGTCCTATAGCGTTGCCAGACGCACGATCACGGCTAAATTTAACCTTAAATAAAATAAAAACTATTGAGGCTAGGGGCCTGCAATTTGTTGTTTGATGATTGGAGGGTGGATGATCAACATACCAATTTGCAGCCGTCTAGCCTCAGTAGTTTTTAAGATGTGAGGGCGGACAGAAAAAGTGCGGACAGACAGACAAAAAGCCATGTCAATAGTTCCTTTCACAGAAAATTAAAAAGGTACTCGTTTCGCAATGACATACGAATCCAGCAGGCGTGTTTATCTCACTAATCCGCCGCAGTTCCACTTTATATCATTCTAATTTTAAATTGTCCATCTTTTTTCTCGGAATACATTTACTCAGTACTGATCAAAAGTTGATAAGTTAGCAACAAAAAAAATAAATAGATAATTAAATAAAAATTAAATAGTTCTTAACCTTTTGACTCCAAAATTCACGAAGGACTGGGCTAACGAATTATGATAGGACTGGCGGATTATGATGACAACTTGGAGGAAAATTTGTTATTCAGCTTTTTCTTCAACTGCTTGAGAAGTGGGTCACCTCCCCTACCCAACACAGATCAACTGCAACCGCCCCCTCCCATCTTCTTCTTCTTATTCTTCTTCTTACGGCGTCAGTAACCTAGGTATTGTGACGCCAGTTTTAGTAGCTATAATCATTTCTTCTTCTTTTTCTTCTTCCTCTTCTTCTTGCGGCGTCAGTAACCTAGGTATTGTGACGCCAGTTTTAGTAGCTATAATCAAATCTTCTTTTTCTTCTTCTTCTTCTTCTTCTTCCTCTCGGTGGTTTCACACCCTACCTCCACCCCTCCCAACTCCACCACCACCACCACCACCAATCCTTCTCCATTCGTGCCCCTTAATTCCCTCCCTCACTTACCTTTGTGTAAAGGCCTGTCTCTTTCACTCCTCTTCTCTTCGTCCTCGTGAATAACGCTCGTAATTAATGTAATTTGCCCGGTTATTATTTCACTCTCTCTCTCTCTTCTCTCTCTCTCTCTCTCTCTCTCTCTCTCTCTCTCTCTTACAAATCTTAATAATATAAAGCAGTAAATATGGTTTATACATTGTAATTGTAGATTTTTTCTGAATTTTCATAAGGCAAATACGGATCTAAGGCGGATGATATACTATTTGTTGCAACAGCCCTCAGATCTTGAAAACTACTGAGGCTAGAGGGCTGCAAATTGGTACGTCGATCATCCACCCTCCAATCATCAAACATGCCAAATTGCAACCCTCTAGCCTCAGTAGTTTTTATTTTATTTAAGGTTAAAGTTAGCCGTGGATCGTACGTCTGGCAGCGCTTTCAGGAGCCGTGCGACGTACCTTCACTCTACCGCATCTGGGGAGCAACTGAAGTGCTACCGGTCGTCGCTGATAGTTTTCATAAAACAGCATTATACGGTGTACAGAAAACTCGATTGCGCAGAAGAAACTCCGGCGCATTTTTTTTTTTTTTCTCACTAATTCCTTAACGTATATGAATATATCCGTATATATGACTTAAGCATTATATCAAAAATGATGTACAAGAATAATTGTAAGTTACATATGGTTATGAATTGTCTAGGTGTTTCTTAAGGATGTCTCTGTAAGTTTATTTAAATGGAAATTGTTTTATTTTCGTTTCGCTTGATGGGTTAAGTCCTTCAAAGTGTTCTTCAGTCAATTGTTTTATTTTCGTTTCGCTAGATGGGTTAAGTCCTTCAAAGTGTTCTTCAGTCAGTCTTGTTCTTTTCATCTGTTATTTATTTAGAGCATGTTCAAATAAGTCAGTTGAATGAGAGATGTGTGTCCATAGTATTATCATGAAAGTATATATATACATATACAGTATATGATTTGCTTTTAATTAATTTTAATTCTTGGTAGGATATCGCACAAAAAAGAGAGAAAGAAAGAAACGTGCCCAATACAGCAGATATCATTTATTTAATTGTCTGAAAAGTTATGGTAAGTCATACCTGAATTCACATCAAAAGAGGAATCTTTTGTATTTCTCATAATCATTCGATTGCAGTCAAACTGAAAAGTCGCCAAAACTCACTAGCATAGATGAAACACAAGCCATCTTTATTCTGTAAAAAAATACGCCATTGCCAGAGTATCCTGTACTAAAGCGTGCTCATTTCACTTGGAAATTGTTAGAAAATAGAATTATATAGACTGGAGGAAGATCGAAGCGAGTAAAAATACAAATTCCAGCATAGGGAGGTTTGGAACCTAAGAGCAGCTATGGAGAGCGAAGACTCTCTACCCAATTTGCGTCTCTCTTCTAATTCCCCTTTTATTCTGTTCGCTTTGTTTCCCGTTTAATTGCAGGGTCGTCTAATCTGTGTCTTTGGGGAGGGCCAACGAGACGCAAGTTAGTGGAAAGGTTTGGTTTTGTTCTTCTTTTCTTTTTCGGTGTTGGATAACAAGCTGGTTCTTTCTTAACCTTTGTTAGACTTAATGGTTTGTCCCCTCGCCATTTATTGTTCATCTTGAGGCGTTTTTGAAATTTCTGTTTTTTTTAATATTTTTTTGGGACATTTCTATTTTCTTAAATTTTATTTTCTCTGTTACTCTTCGTTTCGGCTAATTTAAATTACTGCTTGTTCCCTTGCTGTTTATTGTTGGTCTTGAGCCATTTTTTGAAATTTCTGTTTTTTTATTTTTTTCAAGAATTTTTTGTGCATTTCTATTTTCTTAAATTTTATTTTCTCTTTACTCTTCATTTCGGCTAATTTAAATTACTGTAATATAATTTTTCATTCCGTATTCTTCAACTTCTTACCGTTATCGTTAGGCTTATGGATGATAAGGAATTCAGTGTTGCCAGTATAGATTATTCAGTGTTGCCAGTCTAGATTTTTTTTTATCTTAGTGACAAAAGTTTTTTATATAATACTTTCTTCATTTTTCATATGGGTTTATTGCTCACGTTTTGATGTGGTTCGGTGGCAGAAGGGTACTGCCTACCATTTAATTATAATCAAGTAAAGAAAGTAGTATAATTTTTATTATATTTATATTTGTTATTCAATGGACATTTGAGCAAGTATTTCACGGGCATTAGATTGTGGTGGCACTTGCATTATACAGTAGTCTGGCTTGACAAAAGGACTAATATTCAAACATAATTGTAATATATCACGAATTCAAAATTGTTTCGTCCATTTTGGCGCTTTTAAATGTCAAGAAACATAGTTTTTCAAGAAATAGTATTTAAAACAGATATCTGAAAACTTGTGTCTTCGTTGTGTTATTTCGTAAACAAAGAAATGATCTCGAATGAGGGAATAGTTTCCATTGGATTTTTAGAAGTAAGAGCGCTTGGGAGAACCACCATTAAAACCAGATACATCTTCCATTTTCTCGATCCCGTCCTCTCCCCCACCCCCACATAATCAAGTACCCCTTCCATAAATGGGAGAGGGCAGAAAAAGAAGGATGGAAAAACTAATTTTGAGGAAATGAAGAGAGAGTTTCTTCTTAATTCCTTCAATTCCCGCTGGCTCAAAGAGGCATTGCTCTCTGTCTCTCTCTCTCTCTCTCTCTCTCTCTCTCTCTTCTCTCTCTCTCTCTCTCTCTCTCTCTCTCTCTCTCTCAAATTTGTTCTCTCTCTCTCTCTCTGTTTCCTCTCTCTCTCTCTCTCTCTCTCTCTCTCTCTCTCTCAAATCTCTCTCTCTCTCTCTCTCTCTCTCTCTCTCTCTCTCTTTCCCTGTCTCTCTCTCTCTCTCTTCCCTGTCTCAAATTAGTTTCTCTCTCTCTCTCTCTCTCTCTCTCTCTCTCTCTCTCTCTCTCTCTCTCTCTCTCTCTCTCTCTCTCATCATTTTGTGTTTACGTTGGCCTTCATGAATATAAAATATGCGCTCGTCAAACCTCGGTTGTGGAATACTCCAGTCAGCTGTGTGTTTTTTTTTTTTTTTCAAATGAATGCTGTTTTATTCAGTGCACAAACAGCCAAGGCACTGATAATCAAGAAGGCTCACGCTGTCACTGGTCTGTAGTAAGATCAATGAGCTACGCCAAGATATACCAGAGTTTGAGGCCGATGAACTCAGCAAGCGTCGGTGGGGCAAGGTATGCGGCTATCAACCTCATCCCAGAAGATTTGGTTGAGAACTGATATCACTCTTATATAAAAAGAAAGATATATATATATATATATATATATATATATATATATATATATATATATATATATATATATATATATATATTCTGACTCACATCAGGATCGAACCCAGGTCTTTCAATTGAAAGGCAAGGGCGTTGTCCACTGGGCCATACAAGACCTGGGTTCGATCCTGATGTGAGTCAGAAATTCATTTCTGTTCCACACGTGATTGTGTGTTGATTATTTCTAAAAATATATATATATATATATATATATATATATATATATATATATATATATGTATATATATATATATATATATATATATATATATATATATATATATGTGTGTGTGTGTGTGTGTGTGTGTGTGTGTGTGTGTGAAAAAATAACATTTTATGTTTAGGTGTATTATGCAGAGATCTTTGAGTATTATTCTTAAATTTTTTTTTAAATCATCCAAAAAAAGTAGTAATCTGATTTGTGTGTTTATTTACATAAAGGCCTCGTTGTTTATGACATGAGGCATTTTACTAATGAGTAACAAATATTACTCTTAAAATTTTTTTTTAAATCATCCAAAACAGTGTAAATCCGATTTGTTTGTTTATTTACAAAGGGGCCTCGTTGTTTAAGACACGAGGTATTTTACTAATGAGCAACAGATATCCAATATGAAAGCCACTGCCTTGGACTCTTACTTTTTTTATCATTTTCTCTCTAACTTTCTCTCCTTTACTGGCGACTTGACATTTTCATGCTTCTTTAGCTTTACTCTTTTCTTTTTTTTTCGTCTCAGCCCCTTCTTTCTTCCATTCTTTTCATTAACTTCGAATCAAGGGCAGACGACGAAGAATCCCAAAAGAAACCCTTCGCTCGCTTCCCGTACCTCGCATCCTATTTTTTCTTTTCATCTTTATATCTCTCGCTTTCATTTCCTTTCCCTTCGTTACTTTCTCTTCTTCCACTCCTCTTTCTCGTGAAGTTTCCTTTTTTTTTCCCCCTTTAGCATAATCCCTTCGCAGGAGGGCGCGAAGGAGGAGGAGGAGGATTTCTTAAGGACGTCTTCCTTGGTTGCTCTATTTTTTGTATCAGTCTCTTGAGAGTCCTCGAAGGATATTTTGAGTTGTATGTATTTGATTTTTAAAAGAGCCAAGCCCTTGGCACCTATACCCTCCCGCCCCACGTATGTAATCAGTCAAACTGGGGACCTTGAGAAATGCAATCCAAGATGGGTGGAAGTAATATGACAGATTAAATCCTTAGTTTTATGATTTTGAAGTAAATAGTCGAGGAATAATATCCTCAGAGATCCCCAGTAGATTATTTAAGTTAAAATGGCAATAGAACGTTGCTGGTCACCAAAATGGCAGAGATAGAAAAGTAGGGATTGCTGAAACCTAAGAATTAATGAAAGTCAGATTATTAATATTCATGCTGTTGTTTCACGTCAGCCGAGAATGTCCTGAAATGTCACATTGACTTTGTAGGAGTTTCAGAAGACTAATCGTTATCCCTGTAACATTAGCAGACGTGTGAATGGCTTATAAAGTTTATTATGCTTGCATCTCACAAGGACAACGAGAGGTCAAGAGAGGTCATCGCCCTCCCAAAGGCTGTAACCAACGATTAAACCATTGAGCATTGTTATTTCTCTCTTTCTTTCTTTTACAGCATCCAATTTTATTGAAAGAATGAGAGATTATAATGAAGGAAAATTTTGTTTTCTGTAAAAAAAAAACTATTGTGATGGCTTTGTCTGTCCGTCCGCACTTTTTCTGTCCGCCCTCTGATCTTAAAAACTACTGAGGCTAGAGGGCTGCGAAATGATATGTTGATAATCCACCCTCCAGTCATCAAACATAACAAACTGCAACCCTCTAGTCTTAATAGTCTTTATTTTATTTAAGGTTAAAGATAGCCATAATCGTACTTCTGGCACTGGTATAGGTACCAACAACAGAGGCCACCACCGCACAGTGGCTGAGTTTCATGGGCCGCGGCTAAGAATTTCATGGACCGTGGCTGACGCCACCACCGGACCGTGGCTGATTTTCATGGGCCGCGGCTGAAAGTCTCATACAGCATTATACGCTGTACAGAAAACTCGATTGCGCCAAAGAAACTTCGGTTCATTTTTTACTTGTTTATTCTTAACGTTAGTCTGCTCTTGGGAGTAAACTTGAGGGCCAATAACTTTGTCAGAAATACTTTATATTAATTTCTTGTCATTCCAGTCTTTTGGACTTTGTATTTATACTTGATGTTGTTATTTTTCTTCTGGTATCTATTTTTCTTTACGTTCATTTATTCCCTTTTTAATATTTATATATATATATATATATATATATATATATATATATATATATATATATATATATATATATATATATATATATATATATATATATATATTTTTTTTTTTTTTTTTTTTTTTTTCTAGTGACTTTCTCTTAAACCTTTTAATTTTGTCTCCTTATTGTTATCAGCTCAGATTACTTGGCATAATCTTCTTCTCTATTTCTTGTTTTACATTATTTAGAGATAATTTTATAGATTCCATATATCCTTTGCTCGGTTATGATGTTTGTTATGCATCATTATCGTTCGAGTTTTTATAATTCATTTAAAACCGCGTGTTTTAAATTTTTCGTCCCTGTGGTTCATGATTAATATTTTCGTACCGTTTCTTTGAATATCAGTTTGTTCCAGTTTAATTTTTATACCTACTTTCCTCTCTTTTCCTACATAAATGTTTTTGTATTTCCTGCTCTCTCTCTCTCTCTCTATATATATATATATATATATATATATATATATATATATATATATATATATATATATATATATATAAATTTATTTTTTTGTTTTTAACTACCTTACTGTTTTTTTATTTTCAGTGTTCTCTCTCTCTCTCTCTCTCTCTCTCTCTCTCTCTCTCTCTCTCTCTCTCTCTCTCTCTCTCTCTCTATATATATATATATATATATATATATATATATATATATATATATATATATATATATATATATATATTTTTTTTTTTTTTTCTTTTCTTTTTAACTACCTTATGAATTTTTTATTTCCAGTGGTTCTCTCTCTCTCTCTCTCTCTCTCTCTCTCTCTCTCTCTCTCTCTCTCTCTCTATATATATATATATATATATATATATATATATATATATATATATATATATATATATATATATATATATATATATATATACATATATACCAACTCTGTTCTGTTTTTATTTCCGTTCTCCCTTCTACGTTTTTCTTCTCCACGCGTTTATTCTTTCGCCTATTACGCACAGCAACGCAGCCGTAAAAACCTAACTCCCCTCGGTTATATGATCAGGGGGGGGCTTCCCTTTTGCATAAACTGACAGACAGCGGCTCTCTCTCTCTCTCTCTCTCTCTCTCTCTCTCTCTCTCTCTCTCTCTCTCTCTCTCTCGAGCCTAATTCTGTCGGGAACTCGGAGGGAAAAGTAAGTGGAAGGCGAGTAAAGACATGGCCCCTTGCAGGAAGGCTGTCGCAAAAGAGCCTTCACTGTTAGACGTGACACAAAAGAATTTTGTAGCTCTCTCTCTCTCTCTCTAAATATTATAGCTCTCTCTCTCTCTCTCTCTCTCTCTCTCTCTCTCTCTCTCTCTCTCTCTCTCTCTCTCTCTCTCTCTCTCTCTCTCTCTGGCCATACACATGCATATGAACGGCTTCTGTGAAGGGAGGTTGCCACTCTCATGAAGTATTGAATGGCTGGCGCATTGTGTTTTGACCCACTTTCATTTTTTGGGAGTTTTTTTTCTTTTTTCTTCTCTTTTCAGCGTCAAAAGGCAGTGGGTTGGGTAACCTAGTGTCCCCATGTACCCAAGGTTTAAAAAAAAGGTAAAAAAAGAATATGATAAAATTGCAAAAATGTTTGGGGTTTAACCACGAGGAAAGCAACAGACCCGATGTTCAGAGCAAGAAGCGTTAACAAGAATCAGGTACAACAGAAGGGGGAAAAGAATTCCAAAGCTTAGCAGCGGACGGGAAGGAAAAGTCACGAAACTGGAACTCGAGGAGTACCGATTTCCACAGAGTAAATGTGGGACGAGATGGCCTGGCGGGTGTTACGGGGTCGCGTGTGAGGTTGAGGAGTATTTATTCCCATAATATTTCATGACGTTGTTTTGTTTATTGCTTGATTTGGTGTTAATCCATAATACGTTGGTTCTTCAAAATATGTGGAGTTTAACCATTATTGCTCCCAAAAAAAGTGTGCTGCGCAGCAAAGTTTTCAGTTTAGTGCTTTCAAAATTTAGTGCTTTAAAATGTATAAAGCAAATTCATCCTTCTATTTCCGTTTAGATCTTTAGAAGTAATAATTACGGTGATGAAAACATAACAGTTATGAGCGTAAAAATGACTGGTTTAACTGTCAGTCTCGGAAATCTGACCGAGTACTTTTCACAGCCGTGAAAAACAACAAACAACAACAGCAGGAAGGAACAACATAACACAACAGCAGAAATAAGACAAATGAGACAGCCTTCCACCAGAGGTGACACAATACCAGCGTCAATGGTTAACAATTCCTCTTAAGACAATAACTGTTGTTAGCAGAGAAATATGGTCAACAATCCCTGTAAGACAACAAGTATTGTTAGCAGAGAAATTGGGGAAGCTTTTCAGATGAGTACGCAGGTTAGGTCGCTTCACAATTTCAGACTTCTCTTATCTGAATTAGGAAGTGCAAGGGAAGCATTTTCCCCGAGACGTAACCGAGTACCGGGACCGTTCCCTTAAAAAAGCGAGAGGCCATATCTCAAAAACTAACCATAGGATTTTCTTGAAAATAATCTCATTATGTTTCCCACGCCCAAAGTAATTATGAGGTGAACGAACAGCTAGAGGCGGTTGTTTTTCTTTTTTTTTTGTGCATTTAGGTTAGTTGATATCAGGCTGCGTGTGATTACACAGAATTTTGTGTGTTTCACCGTTATATCACTAAGCTCTTGAAATATGTATTTTCCAAACTTCTGATTTCTCGAGTTATTTTAACATTATTTAGAACCGCCTTTATTTATTTTTAAAATTCATTTTTCCTTTTCCCTTTTCTAAATCGTGTAATATATCACTCCATACTCCTTTCTGCTTTGCTCACGCCCCGAATATGTATGGAAAAATGATTTTCCTTCACTTCTAGATTGGCTTTGTAATCCAAATTAATGCGCAAATGAAATAATTTCCTGCTTTTGGGATGGCAAACAATTTTTATTTCTCATCGACGTATTTTGTACAGGGCTGGTTCGTTTGAACTAACCGGTAATGCAACGGCCATGATATAGAGAGAAGATTTGTTCATTCGTCACATAAAAAAAAAGCAATTTGATGTTGTCATTTTAACCTTTGTTCAAAAAGATGTACCGGTAATATCGAAAATTAGGTTTGCGAGATAGGCGTTCTGATTGTTGGGAAATGCTGTGTGTGTTTTTTTTTATGAAATTACATCCATAAAATCGCATTCAGTAAGAGATAACTAAAATATTATTATTATGAATTTAGGGATTTTACGATACCTTTGTAGTTTATGAATATGGTAATCAAATTAGACGCATTCATGATTGCGCGACAAAAGTAAAATTATATGGTTAGATTTTTGAGCATATATATATATATATATATATATATATATATATATATATATATATATATATATATACATATATATATATATATATATATATATATATATATATATTTACATTTATGCACATAGGAGTCTACATGATTTTATATATATATATATATATATATATATATATATATATATATATATATATGTATGTATGTATGTATAACTGATTCAGGAAAATATGGAACCTGATGAATGTATAAATAAAGGCAAATGCCACGAAGGTAAAAGTGAAACAACAGAGTGGTTGCTAGGCCTTTCGACACAATGGTCCTTTACTAGCTGACTAGTAAAGGACCATTGTGTCGAAATGGCCTAGCAGCAACCTCCTCCGTTGTTTCACTCTTTCCTTCGTGGCATTTGCCTTTAATATATATATATATATATATATATATATATATATATATATATATATATATATATATATATATATATATATATATGCGTTTGTGTTATGCGTTTGTAAAATGTGTGCTTGTATGTGCATCTGCATGTGCCTCCATCAAAAACTTATAAGATTTGTTTTAGGTAAATTCATTGGCTGCACAAACATATAACGAGATAATAGACAAATCAATATAGAGACTAAAAATATTAGCATCCTTGAAGAAGAACACTTCTTGGCCCTGCGACTAAGGTTGTAAATGTACCAAAGGAGTCGAGAATATAAAATGCCAAGATTAAGAGCGCGAATGTATCATGCAAATGGCGGGATTGCATGCGCTTGACCAGTAAAGCCACTGCGTACTGCATTTTGCTTGCGAGGCAGGCGCTCCGGAATGCCTCCGGATAAGGAATGAGAGCAGGTTGACTTTTTCATTAGGGGATATTTCTCATTTTGCTGACCGTGACGTTTCCGGTGTATGTTATGAGGTCGAATTGCTATGTGGAGGTGTGTGGGCGCTTAGATGATTTCGTTCCTTGATATTTCTTCATTGTGTTGAAGGGGAGGGGGTTAAATTTGCATTCTTTTTTTTCACACTCCAAATCATGAATTTCTAACTCGCTACAGAGATATTTAGCTGTGCCTTCTATACCTTGCATAGTAGGTTACTGAATTCTTTATATATATATATATATATATATATATATATATATATATATATATATATATATATATATATATATATATATATAGCCTACATACATGCCTACATACATACATATACATATGCATCATTCACTTCTCTACCTCAGGACGGCCCGAGCTCCGAAAATAGCGAGAATAATAATAACGCCTGACCTTGAACACCGCGGAGAAGGCGAGTGGCCCCAACCTTAATGAAAACTAAAGAGAGTCAGGCTCTGGAAATGGAGGCGGATTCCATTAAACTCCATCACTGTTAATTTGGCTGTTTTGGACTTCGCTTATGCTTCATCTGTCGTCCGATTTTAATGCTCTCTCTCTCTCTCTCTCTCTCTCTCTCTCTCCTCCAGCATTTAACTGTAGTTTAGTGACTTTAGCAACTTCATAAAACGTAATTTCGTGTGGTTAGAAGAGGAATGAAGAGGGATGGATTAAGAGGAACGAAGAAGAATGGATTAAAAGGAATGAAGAAGTTTGGATGAAGGGGAAGGAAGAGGAATGAAAAAGAACGGATGAAGAGGCATGGATTAAGAGGAATGAAAAAGATTGGATGAAGGGGAATGGATTAAGAGGAAGAAGAATGTATGAAGAGGCATGGATTAAGAGGAATGAAGAAGATTGGATGAAGAGGAATGTAGAGGAGGAATGAAGAGGAATGGATTCAGAGGAATGGAGAAGAATGGCTTAAGAGGAATGAATAGGAATGGATTAAGAGGAAGAAGAATGTATGAAGAAGGGTGGATTAAGAGGGACGAAGAAGAATGGATTAAGAGGAATGAATAGGAATGGATTGAGAGGAAGAAGAATGTTTGAAGAGGAATGGATTAAGAGGAATGAAAAGATGTGAATGTGGAAGGTGGGAGTAGCCATGACGTCAGTGTCATTCGCCTTAATATTTTTCGTCTGGATGTGAACTTGGCGTTTTTTCGAAAATTTAACCCTGAATGATTTCAGGATCGAGGAAGAAGGGA
Organism: Macrobrachium rosenbergii; assembly: GCF_040412425.1. Lineage (NCBI taxonomy): Eukaryota > Metazoa > Arthropoda > Malacostraca > Decapoda > Palaemonidae > Macrobrachium > Macrobrachium rosenbergii. Next base: position 12,709,366 of record NC_089780.1, read on the forward strand.
AGAGTGCTGTGATTTGGACGTTCTATCGTTTTCAAATATTTATTAATGATTGATGTATAATATGAAAGCTTACGATGAGACTTCAGATCGATCAAAAAATCTCAGTGGACTTTGTATGGCTCAGAGTCGAAATGTGAGTCAGCATTTTTGTTCTCTTTATTATTATTATTATTATTATTATTATTATTATTATTATTATTATTATTATTATTATTATTATTATGTGTATCTTAAGAAATGGTAGCTGCCTGCAGTTAGTGAAGAATTTGAATAATGAAAGGTATTGCTGTCATTCTGGTCATTCTTTCCTCATATTCATGATTCGAAATGCATGATGTAGAATTTTTTCAGTTGAACTGGAAAAGGTAATGAAGTGAGAAGCCCACTATTATAAATATAAAAAATTCTTTGAAATCAATGAAGAAAAGTTTAACGTTAATTCTTCAGGACGAAGAGCTAGGGAGAAAAAGGTGATAAGGAAAGACTGACTTTGATTAAAAGTGAAATGAGAAAATTATTATTTTTACCACGATTGACCTGACTCAAAAGAGTACCATTTTAACAGCGGTCATATCTAGACAGAGGAATCGTTTCCTGTCGCGGACATGTTATCAAAGCTTTCGCATACAGTGAAAGAAATGATTTTTCTTCCAGTTATAAAAAAAAGTACCTGGGAAACATGCGCTTGTCACGGGAAACGTATGCCTTTGAAAACGATTTAATCTCTGGAGTTCCTTCCATGTTCATTCTGGACAGTGTTCAATCCAGGTAAACGAATCTTTGCCGGTAATTTTTAGTCATTTACATATTTTTCTCATGAAGGGCCGTGTAATTGCTTTTACTGGGTTTAAGGGTTTTATATTTATATATATATATATATATATATATATATATATATATATATATATATATATATATATATATATATATATATATATATACATAACACGAATTGGCGAAACGCCTGAGCCCCGCTTAGAGAGAGAGAGAGAGAGAGAGAGAGAGAGAGAGAGAGAGAGAGAGAGAGAGAGAGAGAGAGAGAGAAAGCTCCTGACGAGTCAGTATAAAACTGAATGATGGCCGAGCCATTGACCAAAATCTTCCATCTTTCTGTGAATAAACCTGGCCATGAATACGAAAATGGACCTTTGGCCCCGTGTCGATATTCCCCCCTAAATATATCACCTAAATGACAGGATTGCGTGTGCTTTGGCCGTAATGTCTCAGCCACGAGCTGCATTTTCAGAAGGAGAGCCAGAGTCCCGTAGCCTTCTCTGCAGATAACCACTGGATTTTTGGGATTAGGATTTATGGTATTCTTCGGTCGTGAGACCCAATATTTCTGATGCGATTTGATGATTCTGCTTTTTTAGTTTTTTCGTTTTTTTTTTTTTACTGTTTATTTGCTTGTCAGTGTGTATGGATTATTTCGCCATATTATTTGTTATTTATTGTTATTATTATTATTATTATTATTATTATTATTATTATTATTATTATTATTATTATTATTATTATTATTATTATTATTATTCAGAAGATGAACCCTGTTCATATGAAACAAACCCACAAACCATGAATGTTTGTAGTTCATATGGATTGAATGACGAGTATTTTTGGTTTAAGCTTTTTAAGTTTTACTCATCTATAACGTCAGTAGTGATTGTTACTTAGTGCATTTGTATGCCCAATAATGAACATTAAACGCCTGCATTCATTCAAATATAAAAAAAAATGTCAGTTTATGCTCTCCAGCCAATTTACAATTACGTAAGATCACATCGTAATATTTCCACATAAGCGTTCACATATTCATCTCTGCCGAAGCTGAGCGCTGACTTTGCTCAGTAGTGATGACGGAAAGGTTCCTAAACTATACGAATGTCATTTTTATAAACTCACTTGAAGGATGTCATGAGGACTGGATGATTCCTCAACAGATTCGTGTTTACAGGAATTTCAAATCCTCTCTTCGAATCCTTAGACGTTTAGATGTTTCGTTTCCGAGGGAGATTTTCTTTTCATTGAAATGAATATGAATACTCCGTGTTTATACTCTTTGCTGGATAGGTTGCTCGTTTTGTACCTCCACTTTCTTGTGAAGTTGGCGTGTCTGAGACCTTCTTTTCATGCTGTTCGTTTCTGCTGCGCAAAATTTACTTCCCGCCAAACTGCGCAGTCTGTTACTGTCCCTGAATAATTAATAATAATAATAATAATAATAATAATAATAATAATAATAATAATGATAATAATAATAAATAAGGTTGTTTCTCTCAGTAGTCTTCTTCTCTGGGTTCTCTCTTCATTGAGGTACATTCTAACATCTTTCTCTCCTTTTATTGCCAAGATGCTCCAATGTTCCATTCACATTCTCTCCTTATTAACATCTTTCATTTGTCTCAATCCCTTTATCAGGTTGGGCAAAATGAAAACTTCCTACTTTTGTCATGTTGGGCAAATGCAACTTCCTCTCTTTGTCAGGTTGGGCAAATGCAACTTCCTCCCTACCTTTGTCAGGTTGGGCAAATGCAACTTCCTCTCTTTGTCAGGTTGGGCAAATGCAACTTCCTCCCTACCTTTGTCAGGTTGGGCAAATGCAACTTCCTACCTTTGTCAGTTTGGGCAAATGCAACTTCCTTCCTTTGTCAGGTTGGGCAAATGCAACTTCCTCCCTACCTTTGTCAGGTTGGGCAAATGCAACAGGTTTCCTCTACCTTTGTCAGGTGCAACTTCCTTCCTTTGGTGCAACTTCCTTCCTTTGTCAGGTTGGGCAAATGCAACTTCCTTTGTCATGTTGGGCAAATGCAACATCCTACCTTTGTCAGGTTGGGCAAATGCAACATCCTACCTTTGTCAGGTTGGGCAAATGCAACTTCCTCCCTACCTTTGTCAGGTTGGGCAAATGCAACTTCCTTCCTACCTTTGTCAGGTTGGGCAAATGCAACCTCCTACCTTTGTCAACTCGCTTTACTTATGTCACTCTGCTTTCCAATGTTTTCCATCGGTTCATTTCATCTATATCAATTCCCTACGTCTTAATTTTTTTCTTACTTTACCAAGTTGCAGCATCTCGTATTAGCATAGTGAAGACTTTCTCCGACCCAGTTCTCATTCTGTCAAAAACTCTCCATATTGACTCAGACAAGGTCCCGTCGTGAAGATTCTCATTATGGAGTTGCAACAGCTATTTTTTTCTCTCTCGTTTCGTGTTCTTTTATTTGTCGTTTTTCCCCCATTTAGGTTATTGTTGCTTTACCCTTTTCCTTCCTGTATATATCCTTCTTGACATTTTTTATGTGTGTTCCTTCGCTTCGTCTTCAATTTGTGCGTTTTTTTTTTTTTGTCATTCCATTTTTTTTCTCTCATTGTTTGGTCATTCCCTTCGCACTGTTTTTTTTTATTCATTTTCTCCTGTTTCAGCTTTCAGTGCTTGTTCAGATTTCTTCTCTGTCCTTTTCTTTGAATTCCTTTCCTCTATATTTAATTATCAATATAATTTTTGCAGCCTACTTATTCCTCTTTTCTTTTGAAGATGCCTCTCTCTCTCTCTCTCTCTCTCTCTCTCTCTCTCTCTCTCTCTCTCTCTCTCTCTCTATATATATATATATATATATATATATATATATATATATATATATATGTGTGTGTGTGTGTGTGTGTGTGTGTGTGTGTATTATATACATATGTGTGTATGTATATTTTATATATATATATATGCTTAAATGTATATTATATATATGTGAGTTTATGTATATTTTATATATATATATAAATGTATATATATATATATATATATATATAGAGAGAGAGAGAGAGAGAGAGAGAGAGAGAGAGAGAGAGAGAGAGAGAGAGGACCGATTTAATTACTAGAGAATGGAGTCGTCGCAGAAATGAAAAAAGTAGACATCAGCGACCCTGCGCAAAGAATGCGTCCTCTCTCTCTCTCTCTCTCTCTCTCTCTCTCTCTCTCTCTCTCTCTCTCAAAAACCGAGGAAATTAAAGGGGAAAGAAAATGATGCCGACTCAGTCCTTGTTCTTATTTTTCGTGAATGGAAATCCTTTCGAATTCGGCGTGAGGGTGGAAAAGCCTGTGCGCCCATCTTAAAAAAAAAAAGACTATCTATGTGGGCGTGATGTTTCATTCCTGTAAATCGCCTTCCGCCCACACTGCAATGAAATTCTTTGGCTGCACGCCTTCCCCCTCTGGGGTACCTTGACGCCTGCTGCGTAGATCAAAAAGAACTTTTGGGCAGGAACCACCAAAGCATAGCAATGCACGGACCTCTTCTGGTTCCTGTGAGTAGTCCTCCAGGCGTAGGTGGGCGGAGTCCTTCGAATGTGGGTGGGCAGATTCTATCCTGAATTCTCTCGGCGCCCTCCTTCAGAAAAAGGGGGCGGGAGGTATTTCTCTTTCCTTGTTGATACATGTGTTTCTGCTTCTCTTGACCTGGGGAGTACTGTTTTGTTTTTATTTCCTTTCTATTTTCTAACATTTTTTTTACTTTCCTTTCTTTTTCTAACTTTCTTTTTTTAATTTCCTTTCTTTTTTCTAACTTTCGTTTTTTAACTTTCTTTTTCTAACTTTTTTGCTTTCTCTTTTTTTTCTGACTTTCTTTTTTACTTTACTTTCTTTTTTCTAACTTTCTTTTTTAACTTTCCTTTCATTTTTCTACCTTTTACTACTTTCCTTTCTTTTCTAACTTTCTTTTCTTACTTTCTTCTTTCTAACTTTCATTTTTTAACTTTCATTTCATTTTCTAACTTTTTTTTTAACTTTCCTTTCTTTTTTCTGACTTTTCTTTTTTAACTTTCTTTTTCTAACTTTCTGTTTTCTTTCTTCTTTTTGACTTTAATTTTTTAAACATTTCCTCCCCCTCTCCCCCCCCCACCCCCGTCAACCACCGTTATCTGCCAACTCCAGCAAACACTCCCGAACACATAGCTGGAAGGAAGGGGGGGGGCTTTGACCCCCAGTGGAAATCTGCAGAGTAATTAGTTCTCGTGAATAAGAGTTCAGGAATGACAGAGAGGACGAGAAAGAGAAGTTTGGAAGAGAGCTAATTTGGGTCTTGACAGACAGACAGACAGGCAGAGAGAGAGAGAGAGAGAGAGAGAGAGAGAGAGAGAGAGAGAGAGAGAGAGAGAGAGAGAGAGAGAGAGAGGGGACTGTTGAAACCACAACAAAGTTTCGAAGTCTCAGGCGTCCTCTTCTAGAAATATACAAAGTGAAAAATAAGTTACTGTATGAAAATATTCGTCAAGGCACCAGTACAATATATATATGTATATATATATATATATATATATATATATATATATATATATATATATATATATATATATATATATATATATATATTTACACCTTTTGGTCTTGACATATCAAGTGATATGTAAAAAAAGTCATCATAAAAACTGGAATAAAATATTACGAGAGAGAGAGAGAGAGAGAGAGAGAGAGAGAGAGAGAGAGAGAGAGAGAGAGAAATGTTCCGTCGAAACACAAGAAGAATTACTGGTCGTCCCCCATAATGCAATAAACAATACGCGTTTTATTTATGTGTCTTTTATTTATTTATTTATTTTTTTTTATGTCGCTCGGTGCAGGGGTCCAGTTCTTTCTTATATCTTTTTTTTTAATCTTTTTCCACATCTTTTACAATATTTTCTCTTTATATTTTTAGTTTTGCTTAGATTTATATTGATAAGCTAAATAAATAAGCCGTATTATTGAACTAGAATTAAGAGCAAACTATGAGTCGTTTATCAGAAACCACTGACTGTAATCCATTGTGTTTTAACTTAACTATGTTACCTTTTCGATTACTTTTTAAAAAAAGCCTTGATATTCAACTAAGGTCGGTGTTGCCATAGGATTGTCAGTCCTTTATCAGGAGCGAGTAAATATAAGCCATTGTCAGTATCACTTAACTTTCTGTTAACTTTTCAGTTCCTTTTTAGTTTTCTGTAAAGGAAAAATGTTGTGCCGGCTTTGTCTGTCCGTCCGCAATTTTTCTGTCCGCCCTCAGATCTTAAAAACTAGTGAGGCTAGAGGGCTGCAAATTGATCTGTTGATCATCCACCCTCCAATCATCAAACATGCCAAATTTCAGCCCTCTAGCCTCAGTAGTTTTGATTTTATTCAAGGTTAAAGTTAGCCATAATCGTGCGTCTGGCAACGATAAAGGGCAGGCCACCACCGGGCCGTGGTTAAAGTTTCAGGGCCGCGGCTCATACAGCATTATACCGAGACCACCGAAGGATAGATCTAGTTTCGCTGGCCTTGATTATGCACTGTACAGAAAACTCGACTGCACCGAAGAAACTTCGGCGCATTTTTTACTTGCTTCTTTTGTGGTTCTTGAATGTCTTCCTCGTGGTATCTATCGCGTGAGCATTCCTTTCCTACCAATAAATAAATCAGCAAATTTCACGACGTATCTCTTACTGTTTGTTACTTTAATTTCTTTAATATCCGTTGCTACTGATCTATCGGCTAGGCGTTCCTTCTGTACTAAATATACTAAGTATATTTGCGTAGCTCGTATTATGTGGACTGTAAATAAATCAGTATATTTTATAACCGCGTCTCTGTTACTTTCTATTGCACTAATATCTTTTGCCAGTGACCCATCGGCTAGGCTACTCCCTCCCTATACTAAATACGAAATATATTTGCGTAGCCATTTTTAATGTGGACCGCAAATAAATCGGTACACTTCACGGCCGTGTCAACGGGACTCCAATTAAGCTGCAGCGGCGGTGACGTCCGCATGCATCGCAACAAAGGAGTTTTTTCCGTCTTGAGGGGAAAAATACGACAGGAACACGACAAAATAGCCAGGAAATTCGCGTCGTAAAAAGAAGCTCGTAAAATCTTAGTCCTCCTGAAAGCGTATGAAATATATATATGGAGATAAAAAGAAAATAATCATCGCTTTGTTTCCGGAAATGTGATGAGAGAGAGAGAGAGGGAAAGGGGACTCTCTCTCTCTCTCTCTCTCTCTCTCTCTCTCTCTCTCTCTCTCTCTCTCTCTCTCTCTCTCTCTCTCTCATCTGGACGAATGCCAAGATGTTTACACCAGCACTTGGGCGAGTGTCTGTGCTCTCTGGGCAGATAGATGAACGGGGGAGGCTTAACTCAAGTAAGAAGAAGAATTGAAATATGTTAACGATAAGGACAAGATAGATAATAAAAATCAAGTGTCGTTTATCCAGAGAGAGAGAGAGAGAGAGAGAGAGAGAGAGAGAGAGAGAGAGAGAGAGTTGTGTGCAGCATATGGGGTAGAATCAGCTATCACCATTTCTACAGCTACATTTTGATCTTAGCTCACCACCACACGTCTCTCTCTCTCTCTCTCTCTCTCTCTCTCTCTCTCTCTCTCTCTCTCTCTCTATTTTATTTTAGGCTGCTTGACATCTTTCCAGTCTTTCAAAGGGAACTTGGATTTTACTGGCAAACGTGCATATAAACATTTCCCCAGGAAATGGCAGCATATGTCTCAGAGGACATAAAGCCTCGCTTGTGCTTCGACACTGATGGGATTCTGTAGGCATATTCCCCTTTCTCCAAGACACGTCTTGAATTCTGCTTTCCAGGGCTATTATTCATTCTCTCTCTCTCTCTCTCTCTCTCTCTCTCTCTCTCTCTCTCTCTCTCTCTCTCTCTCTTATAAGTGAGAGTCTGTCAGGGGAGCTTCTAGTTCGATACTGATTATTCTGTCTCAGATTTTGTATGGAATTGGGTTTACTTGCGGTAATGGCAATCAGAAATTTACGTAGATTTTTGCAATTACTGAGACCCATTGTTCGTGTACCATTGCTGCTTTCAGTGATGCACAAAGGGCTATGGTAGTTAATCCTTTTTATGAAATTAATGTGAGCACATAGACGCGGAAGTGTGTACTCCCACTCGCAAACACATGCACACACATAAATATATATGTATATAATATAAATATAATATATATATATATATATATATATATATATATATATATATATATATATATATATATATACGTATTCATTTAACTTTATTTTTATTATTTTCTTGAAGAGCTTGTTTATCTTCAATGACCCTCTGTGTAGAGACTGGAAAGAGGAGTAACCCCTGATGATGCGTTGCAGAGTAATGATTTGAGCGTTATGAGAAAAGTAATATTTCTTTGTTTAAGGATGGATTTTGTGTCTGATTTAAAGCGTGATAAACAATAGTCTATTTACGTTTCATTGAGAGCATCGTAAACAATAGTGTCTTTGTGTTTCTTGTAGAGGATTGGAAACAATAGTGTCTTTGTGTTTCTTTTAGAGGATTGGAAACAATAGTGTCTTTGTGTTTCTTTTAGAGCATCATAAACAATAGTGTCCTTATCTTCCATTTAGAGCACCATAAACAATAATGCCTTTGTGACTCACTTAGAGCATCATAAACAATAATGCCTTTGTGACTCACTTAGAGCATCATAAACAATAATGCCTTTGTGATTCACTTAGAGCATCATAAACAATAATGCCTTTGTGATTCATTTAGAGCATTTAAAACAATGGTGTCTTTACGTTACACTTAGAGCATTACAAACAATGGTGTCTTTATGTTTCATATAGAGCATCATAAACAATAATGCCTTTGTGATTCATGTAGAGCGTCATGAACAATAGTGCCTTTGTGATTCAATTAGAGCATCATAAACAATAGTGCCTTTGTGATTCACTTAGAGCATCATGAACAATAATGCCTTTGTGATTCATTTAGTGTCATACGCAAGAGGGTCTTTGCCTCAGATTGTCTTTTTTGGTAAATGATATTCAGCCTTGAAAGTTCGCCTTGAAAATTCGCCCCGGATCCGACAGCGACTTTTATTCGAACCGTAAATAATCAGCAGATATTTTTTTTTTTTTTTTTTGTGCGTGATATTGGGACGTGATGCAGCTGTCCGTGATATCTGGACACACAACAAGCTGCAGTTGCAGAAATGGCCGCATGCATTGCACAAAGGAGGGGCTCTCCCATCCGGGGAACAAAATGCGACAGGAAGGGAACAAAATGACCGGGATATTCTTGCAATAAAAAGTCTCGTAAAATCTCTCTCTCTCTCTCTCTCTCTCTCTCTCTCTCTCTCTCTCTCTCTCTCTCTCTCTCTCTCTCTCCTGAAAAACAAACAAAGAGCACTTGTGCTCTCTCTCTCTCTCTCTCTCTCTCTCTCTCTCTCTCTCTCTCTCTCTCTCTCTCTCTTTGTCATATTTGGGTGGATGCCAAAGTGTTGACATCAGCACTTCGACCAGAGTGTCTTTGCAAAAGAGAGAGAGAGAGAGAGAGAGAGAGAGAGAGAGAGAGAGAGAGAGAGAGAGAGTGAGTCTCAACAACCAGCATTGCTACGTCACCATTCATTTCCATGACACCCCCACCCCCCCCAACCACAACAACAATCCCAGGGTTCCATCCTAAGGATACCACACTCCACCCCTACCACAAACCACCTCCGTAAACCGTAGGTGGTTTGTAGCATCGCCACACCCTCTCTCTCTCTCTCTCTCTCTCTCTCTCTCTCTCTCTCTCTCTCTCTCTCTCTCTCTCTCATTCATTCAGACTGCTTGACTTCTTTTCAGTCTCTCATAAAGAACTTGGATACTAGTTGCGAACGCGTACAATATTTTCCCGCGAAATGGTTGCATATTTTTGCAACGAGATCTGAAACTTGTTTTGTGCATCGACGTTGATGGGAGTTTTTATGGGTCCTTTTTTTTTTCGTCTTCGTACACGTCTCGGGTCTTCCATTATTACACCCACACGAAGTATACTTTCCTTTTTTAAGTCTGTCATTCATTTATCGTTTTTTTTCTGGTCTCCAATATTTTTTGGCGTGTCTGAGTCTCCGTTAACAAATACGTATCTCACTTGCTCCTAGAATTTAACTTTTTCTTCTTTATTTTTCGGCATTGTATTTCTTTAGTTTTTATATGATTCGTCTTTTTTTCAGTCGCGGGAATCTTTGAAGAATTTGTAAGTTTTTCCAAGTATTGGAATCGATAATTAATTTAGTTGTCTGGCCTCCATAATAGTTAGGGCAGTTAAATTAGTAATTAAAGTTAATTTATGGACCTGAGCACACACACAGGTGAAGCATTGATTTAGGGTTCTATAGTCAAATTCCGTAGATTGTCTTGACCAAAGTATATATATATATATATGTGTGTGTGTGTGTGTGTGTGTGTATATATATATATATATATATATATATTACTAACAGGTCCTCATTGAAACTGGATGGTATCTAGCAGAGTTATTTATTAAAAAAAATTACAAGCTTTCCAGGACTAACAGTCCTCATTATCAAGTATCCGTAGAATGACTGGACGCGTAGTCCACCTGTATTTAAATCTGTGTGCCGGCAGAGAAAGGTCAAGGTCACGAGGGCGGGGCCACACAGGAGAAGATGGGTAATAACAGGAACAAGGACTTCAATCCACTCCCCTACACAGATATAAATACAACTGAACTACGTGTCCGGGCATTCTGCGGATACTTGACAGTGAGGACTGTTAGCCCTGGAAAACTTGTTATTTCTTTGAATAAATAACTCCATTAGATACCAAACAGTTTCAGTGAGGACCTGTTAGTAATTGTATTAATGCATAGACCAATTGTGTAAGTGATAAAGTTAATATATATATATATATATATATATATATATATATATATATATATATATATATATATATATATATATATATATATATATATATATATATATATATATATATATATATATATATATATATATATATATATATAGGGAGCCCATAGAAATGCCAAAATGTGGAAAATAAAGGCTATATTTCAGAGACCAAACTGTCTCTCTCCTCAGGCAAATTTGCCTTAGGAGAGAGACAGATTGGTCTCTGAAATATAGCCTTTATTTCCACATTTCGGCGTTTCTTTGGGCTCCCTTTATATTATATATATATATATATATATATATATATATATATATATATATATATATATATATGCATATATAAATATAATTAATAGGTTGTTAAAGGTTGTTAAAGGATGTTATGGGGTTGGTCAGTGCGCAAGTGTTCTCAATACATGCTTAATTCTTTTGTCGTGTTTTCCGATTGCTGTTCATGTGTCTCTGTCCTTTTATTAATCTGTATCCGAATTTTGCTCTCTCTCTCTCTCTCTCTCTCTCTCTCTCTCTCTCTCACTGGCCGCTGCAGGGATCCCATTCTCTAAAGAAAAGTCGAATGAACGAATTTTCGTGCGGCAAAGTTGAACAAGCAAAAATGGGATCACATACTTTTTTGTCGGCTCCTCATTAACTCTCTGGTCCCAGGAATGAACCAATTCAGTGTTTAGCAGAAAAAGAAGCCTTCGGTTCAGTAAATGTTATGGAGAGTTGTATAGACTTTTATTTTACTAATATTGTTGCCAGGCGTGCTTTATTTTAGGAACTTGTAAAGACTATAGGTTGCAAAGTTATTTTATTAGTGTCACAAGATTAAAATCCGTTACCACTGTGAGAGATATTCAAAAACGAATTAGGAGAGACGGCTGCATAGATAACTGAAATGGGTTTTGTTAACTGCGGTGAAAGCTAAGCTGCGTTTCTGGGACATAGAGAAAGATTAATTGAAAAATATTGCAGAAATTTTTCGCGTTCAGACTGTCACGGGTTCGAAAGTAATTAGGTGATGGGAAATGTACTGTGTTAAATATACAGTACTTTGGCTTCAAGTTCGCATGAGACATTTTCACTGTTAATTAACCCTTATTCTTATGTATAATTTCACACATTTTTCCACGTCAGAATTAGGTATTTATTCGAACAACGAGAATACCCAATGAATAAGGTTTTCTTTTGCAAAATGAGGTCTCAAGTGGTCACTTCAACAGAACTACATGAAATCAAAGGTCATTCGAAATTATCTTGGTCTTTCTCAGAAAGATGAGTAGCTGCACATGTACTAAGGCTTATAGTTGTTTTTGACTGCAAGAATTCGGTTGCCTGCTTGTTTTTTTTTACATTGCAGGTGAGGCTCTTCGAAAGTCATTGGATGAAGGAAAAATCTCAGAATAAAAAAGAAAAGAAAAGCAGAGACCTCGCCGTTATTAAGTATATTTAAAAGACAGGTCTTACCTGTAGTAAATCCGTAAAGACAAGGTCGACGTATTTGGTGATGATTCCCATTCCCATTCCACTATTTAAGAAGTGGGTTGGTGAATTCAGGCGGGCCAGCGACAGTGCATAAGACGACTCGTGGTCGGGATGCACAAAAATGTCAGAATATCAGCCACCGAAGAAAAGTGCCTGCTATTTTTTCAAGAGCTTTGAACAAGTGTCTGATTGTCCAACAGATTACTGAGACCACGAGGGTTAGTGCAAGCTCATTGCACATTATTTCAACTGATATCTACAAGATAAAGCAAAATGTTTGCGTGACAGATACCACAAAAGTCGACACCAGAATTGAAGCTGGTCATCTTGGCATTTCCTGGACACTTTGACTCATTTCAGGCCAGGTCATTCACTTCCTGAGAGAGAGAGAGAGAGAGAGAGAGAGAGAGAGAGAGAGAGAGAGAGAGAGAGAGAGAGAGAGAGAGAGAGAGAGAGAGAGAGACTTGACAGCATTGTTATTTTCAATTCACATTCCTAATATGAGTCACAGACATCAGCGCATGACCTTGCTTTTGCACTCGAATGGAGAACCAAGGACAAAATAAAATTTCACGGGACACAAGCTTTGAAGAAAAGAAATACGATTATTGATCAATAAAATCTCACCATTTGCAATACTCCCCAAAGAGACCTCGTTGTCCGTGGGCAATTCTTTTTCGTTCTTTTTAGGCGTTTTTGAAACAAACTGTTTAAAGCTTCGAAAACGAAAGGCCTGTTTTTGTCATTCAAATACTACGATCTGGGAAGCTCTTATTATAATTTTAGCATTATCTAGGAGAGCTAAGTTACAGAGATTTTTATTTATTTATTTACGAGTATAAGTGCTGGGTATTGAAATTCTCGTAAGCTTCCTAAGAAATTGGTCTTCCCCTGGTCGAGTAATGTAGTGAGTGAATTTATTATTATTATTATTATTATTATTATTATTATTATTATTATTATTATTATTATTATTATTATTATTATTATTATTTATTATTATTATTCAGAAGATGAACCCTATTATTATTATTATAGGAACAAGCCCACTTACTCGAAATTCAAGCTTCCAAAGAACATGGTGTTCATTAGGAAGAAATAAGAGTGGGTTAAATGGAATACAAAAAGAGACCTCAATTATAGAAAAAGAAAAAATAAAATAGCATATCAACAAACAGATAATAATATATTAAAATACGAGGAAAACAGCATTAGTGCAACATTATGTACAAGAGACCGACGCACTGCTAGTGAGTGTCCCGTGCAGGTTTTGTGAAGGACCGAAGAATTGGAAGTTCCCTCTGCATAGTTTTGTTTATAATTGATTCAGGAGATTAGGCGGAAGTGACGATTTGGGGAATAAATGAATTCTAAACGCCGTAGGCATATAACCCCGTGACCCTCTTTTGGGGATATGGAAATGCGGCTTGCATATTAAATTTAATAAACCACTTCTGGAAATAGAAGGGTTAAAGTGGGAAAAAGGGGGTCTCTCTCTCTCTCTCTCTCTCTCTCTCTCTCTCTCTCTCTCTCTCTCTCTCTCTCTCTCTCTCTTCCAGCATTTAACTGTAGTTTAGTGACTTTAGCAACTTCATAAAACGTGATTTCGTGTGGTTAGAAGAGGAGTGAAGAGGAATGGGCTAAGAGGAATGAAGAATATATATATATATATATATATATATATATATATATATATATATATATATATATATGTATATATATATGTATGTATGTACGTATATATACAGTATATGTATATTATGTATAATATATATACACATGTATATATATATATGTGTGTGTGTGTGTATGTGTATGTGTACGTCCTTCCAGAACCTGTTAACCTTCCGGGTCTTTGAAAGTCATTTTGGGATGACGTTGCTAGACCTCTGTCATTTTTCCCACTCTGTGGGTTACCCACTGCAGCCAACTAACTCCATTTACCCAGTTCACTGTGTATGCCGACAGAGGTATGACGGATTTTTGACGAAGTGTATCCGACCGACTTCGTCCGTGGATCGAACCTGGGCCGCGGAACTTTCGCTCGGTAGATAATATTCCGAAATATGTCTTGTTTGTTATTCAAAGTTTTTTTTTATTTTTCATTTTATTATTTTTTTTTGTTTGATTGAGGTACTTTATCATTACGTTGTTTCTGGTGTAATTCATTACTTCTGTGAATCTTGTGGTTTATAAGTAACAGTGTTTGCCTTGGCGAGGTATAAGTATTCAGAAATAATTTTATTTTTCATTTTTAAATTGATATTATCTTATATAAAAATTTATAAAATTTTTATACTCGTATATTGTTCGCTTTCACAATACAAGAACACAGAATGTATTTTATAGTTTAATCTTGTAACTTAAATAAAAGTTGATTTTACAAGGACAGAGTATGGATGAGAAATATATATATAGGACTAACAATAAACAACCATAGCCTTACGGTGTCCACGAAGTTCTGAGAATACCTCGTGTTTTAATGCCATTATTTTTTATCTACAAGTTTAGTCTGAGTTCAGAACTTAACTTTCCACGTTTGTACTGGAGGCTCTGTTTGATCAAAAGTTATGTCAACTGTCCGAAGTTAAAACGAACGTTATTAACTCTCTCTCTCTCTCTCTCTCTCTCTCTCTCTCTCTCTCTCTCTCTCTCTCTCTCTCTCACGTAAGAAGCTGAAAAAGGAATATCTCTCTCTCTCTCTCTCTCTCTCTCTCTCTCTCTCTCTCTCTCTCTCTCTCAGGTTTCTCTCAGGTTTAGTTTGCCCAGACACGTAAGTAGTTCTCTCTCTCTCTCTCTCTCTCTCTCTCTCTCTCTCTCTCTCTCTCTCTCTCTCTCAGGTCTAGTCTACCGTAACGCATTAGTAGTTGAAAAGGAAATATCGTCCATCCAAGTCACACCACCATCCCAGTGAGGTTTATGCTCCGGACATTATTGGAACTGAAATGTGTTCAGCGCCGGTTGGGAGCCCTGTCGAAGGAAATATCTCCTTGGCACCTCCACACTTATTGTCTCAGACGTGATTAAGATTATAATTAGCTCCCGAGGGGAGACTGAGGAGACAGGGTAGATTATGCCAAGTCTAATCGACTTAGCACAAGCTGTATATAGATTATAGCTGAACGGAACATCTATTAATAGACTGCTCGAGGGGGTAGCTGCAAACAGATTTTACAAAATAGATATTAGGGGTGATATCAGGATAGAGATTGATTTCTGATGTCCAGGGAATACATGACTATTTTTTCATTACCTACGTAACTTTTTCGTCATTTTTCATTCACAGGGTATGAGATTTTTTTGGAAGTATTCTTTATGTACAAGAAATAGTGTAAGTTATGAACAGCTAAGTAAGAAAGCTTTATAATTTGTTAGTAAATACCAACGGAGGCAGCAAATTACCTTTGTATCCTAAGTGAGATTCGACACATTATTAGCTACTGAATGAGTTACTACACTAGTTTCATTGCCTCAAAAGCAATATACTAGTTATTTTAGTTAAAGGGAATTTGGGCATCAATTTCTAACAAAGTGATGTAATCATGAAGTCAGTCTTCATTTTTAACATGTACAGATGTATGATAATTGGTCTTTTAAATGGATAAAACTAGTCTCTACAGGACTCAGTGAGACAAAGATAAAAAACTAGGGTATGCAGGAATGGGTAGGACTTAGGGTGGGTTTATGTAGGGCGTGGGGGTTAGCTCTATAGCTGAAGACTACAGAGCTAAGGAAGATACAGAGCTTGTAACGTCATGGAGACTGAGTAAAAATATCTTAGTTTGAGCATTTTATGAATAAGAATAAGTCTGGCAAATGGTAAAGAATGATTGAAGGTTAGCATTTTCAGGAGAGTGAATCTGGCTTGGCTGGGCTTGGAGAATGGGAAAGGGTGGTTTTGCTAGGTGACTTAACCGCAAAGACAGGTGATAGAGACGGAGATGGAATTGTTAGTAGGTATGAAGGTCCTGTAGGGTAGTCTTGCCGAGACTGTGTTTAGAAAGGTCTTGATTGTTAAACATGCATACTTTAATAAAAGTTGTGTTATTAAAGAATAGATAGAGAGGCACATTGATGGATGCAGTGACAGGATAAAAAGTTCTGGAGATTTATCAGATCACTGTCTTGTTTAACTAAATCAGAAGAGATAAATGTTCAAGTCGGAGGAGGAGTGAAAATGTTGCCACAGATTTTATGGAGCAAGAATAACCTACAAGAAGAAAATGGATGATGCATGCTTGCAAAGTAAAAAAAAACTGAAGCAGCATTAGTAAATGAGTATGGCAAAATCATGAATGGGGAGATATGGTGATTTCTTTTGCATATATATATATATATATATATATATGTGTATATATATATATATATATATATATATATATATATATATATATATTATTTATATTGTGGTTAGGTTATATGCTCTCCTTTTTTAGCCTTGTGTATGCATAACACAAACTGTTTCTAATAGCAGTACCCTAACATTATGTTTAATATAGAACACACATATATTCCCATCCCTCGCCAAGCAAAAGAAATGAAAGGAAGGAGTAACAGAACAAATAAAAAATTCCACCAAAGGAACTTTGTAACACAGTTCTCTCCCTTTAACTCTTACAACAGCGAACATAAAAACCTCGTAACAAAGAGAACAAGCAATTACAGAAAGCAAAGACACTCTATCAGTTTTCCTCTCTGTACTAATTCCTTCCCTGAAGGGTTGCCTAATTCCTGTATTTGGATGGACTGAAAAATGAGGCTGGGGGCGGGCTATCTCCCCTCTTTTGTTTCAAGTGCTCCCTCGCTACCTGGACCTCAGCTTCTGTCATGCTCAGTATTTATTCTCTTGTCAGGTATTGGTATAGTCTCTCTTAGACTCGTGTTTGTTATAACAGTTAGTCTTTATTCTTAACTACTCTTATTCGCCATTTTTATTCTTGTTATTTCATCGTCTTTGTTTTTATTCGAGTAATTTTGTTCAGTGGTGTTATTTCTCTTGTTTTATCAAGTCTTATTACATTCCCTTTGTTTATAGCTTGAAATGTCGCGCATGCGCCGCAGAAGGAATGCATAAGCCGTTGCACTGCCGCCTTATGTCCTATATACCAAACCCCCTCTCCACCCAAGTTAGGACCTGGGAGAACCAGGCTGTGGCCGCTGATGACTCAGTAGGTAGACTTATGGGCCGTCCAGATCTCCCACCCTTGAAGCTAAAGCTTTTAAAGTCTGATGCTTTTCCCATTTTATTTTAAAAAATGGGTGAGAAAGCCTCTATTCTCTGTGTACTCCTACCTAGACAGTAATATCAATATTTGTCATCATTTATTTCAAGAATTGACAAACAGATAAAGCGGAGGCCTTAACAAAATAGTGAAAAGTAGACGCTTTAACCCAAAGTGACTGGCATTTGTTTGCTAATTTATAACTATTTTCAGTAACTTGTTTATTGCTTAGCTTATACAGAAGATAGTATCAATACCTGATAACATTCTTGCTGTCTAATAACACGATGAGTTTCCAACTGCCATTCTGCATAGGCCTACTCTCCTGCTCTATACTTTGATTCATGTGTTTATCTACGAAAATGTTATCAAACATCTCATTTCTGTTGAATATGTTGTTACTAATGGTGCTCAAGTTGATAAATCTAAGTTTTTTTTGTAGGTCCTCGTTGCATAGAATTGTTCATTGGTGTTTTAAATATTGTTCTCACATTAGGTGCGTTTCTTTTCATTATTTATTTCGAAAAGACAGAACCTCTTCTTTGCTGAGAAGTATATTCTTTTTATTCTTTCTGTAGACACTGGTTTTGCCTTTAGTCACTAAAATAAAGGAGAATTTCCCCTTGGAAGGAGGCTCGAAAACACACTGCAACAAAATAACTGCACACTATGGACTAGTCCCTATCGGGTTTTACAGAATTAAAGAGCTCTTGGAAGAGTAGCCGCTCGTATAGCCTTAGGAAGCGTTGCTGTAGAAACCTGACGCCTTCATTCTCTCTCTCTCTCTCTCTCTCTCTCTCTCTCTCTCTCTCTCTCTCTCTCTCTCCTTCCCCACCCGCCCCTTCAGTGTATGTGAGCGGAAGGAAAGATGGACAAAAAGTCTACAGTAATTTCGAGGAAATACAGAGAGGCTTCTTCTTAATTCCTTCAACTCCTGCTGGCTCGGAGAAGACATTGCCGTAAACGACCTTACTTCACACTGTATATATGTTTCTCTCTCTCTCTCTCTCTCTCTCTCTCTCTCTCTCTCTCTCTCTCTCTCTCTCTTTCAGTTGTTATATAAGTTTTTTATAAGAATATATATTAATACATACACTATATGTATCGGTGTGTGTGTGCATGTTTGTCTTATAACTTTCTTAGCCCTTTGTTGGCCGAGCCGGTTGAGCTTCAGACTGTCATTCGATGGGCCGGAGTTCAATTCCCGCGGCCGGCTGATGAAGAGTTAGAGGAATTTGTTTCTGGTGATAGAAATTCATTCCACAATAAGCTGTAGGTCCCGTTGCTAAGTAACCAACTGGTTCTTAGCCACGTAAAATAAGTCTAATCCTTCGGGCCAGCCCTAGGAGAGCTGTTAATCAGCTCAGTGGTCTGGTAAAACTAAGATATACTTAACTTATTGCTTAAATAAGATTCTTGGCTGTGGTGTAATTTCAGCAGATCTCTCTCTCTCTCTCTCTCTCTCTCTCTCTCTCTCTCTCTCTCTCTCTCCACAGTGACCTTGAATCGATGTCTTTCAGAGCAGCCAAAACTTGATGCTTGCTTGCATTGGTGTTCACAAGTGGCCCTTTCTCTTTTCCTTTACCGCTTCTGCTTTCGATATATCCATAAATTTCAAGGCATCTAAAGGCATGAGGCTGAAAAACACAATCTCGTTTTGAAGGGTAAATGGTGCATTTATCTGTCGTCTTGTAAATATCAAGGAAACGGAAGGCATTATTTCTGTTTTCATAAATTTTCTTACTTTGGTTTTCTGTACTTTCTTTGGTGCATGGCTTCTTCTTCTTCTTCTTCTTCAGTTTTATTTCCTACTTCTTTGTACTCTTTTGTAGGTCCTCTCTTTTGGTTACCTTTGTGAAGTAGAATACATAACACTCTACGATTCATTTTCCATTGCGTTCTATTTCACTCACTATCCTCCATACCTCTTTTCTCATTTTTACTCCATTTTACGTCTTTTCCTTTCG
This sequence comes from Macrobrachium rosenbergii, assembly GCF_040412425.1. NCBI lineage: Eukaryota > Metazoa > Arthropoda > Malacostraca > Decapoda > Palaemonidae > Macrobrachium > Macrobrachium rosenbergii. The sequence continues at coordinate 12,728,722 of NC_089780.1, forward strand.
TTCCTCCCACTCAAAACCTTCGTAGGGAGGCGTGAAGGCAGACCCCCTCAAAATCATCATCCGCGGTTCCCGCCCTTTAGCGTCGGCCTCTGGAGATTCCTCGAAGTGCGCTTCGAGAGTCCTTGAGGATCCTTCCACCTCGACGCCATCGGCCCGAACCCTCGAAAGGTGAAGCCTGAGAGGGCCTGAAGTGGCTCGAAAGGGTTAATTTGGGGTTTGTGTGGTTATGGAGGAAGCGACGTCAATTTTGAATCTTGGAAAAATATTTATATCATGGCTTAGAGTAGGACTGTGAATCGTTTTGGGAAGGGGACCTGATTGATAGGTAACTAACTCTCTCTCTCTCTCTCTCTCTCTCTCTCTCTCTCTCTCTCTCTCTCTCTCTCTTGGGGTAAGTCTGTTTACTGGGCCTTAGGGAGGATTGTGAATCCTTTGACGCCACCTGATTGATAGGTAACCTCCTCTCTCTCTCTCTCTCTCTCTCTCTCTCTCTCTCTCTCTCTCTCTCTCTCTCTCTCTCTCTCTTTTGATAACAATACTAACCTCATAAGTCTGTTTACTGGGCTTAGAGTAGGACTGTGAATCGTTTGGGAGAGAACGCCACCTGATTGATAGGTAACCTCTCTCTCTCTCTCTCTCTCTCTCTCTCTCTCTCTCTCTCTCTCTGATAACAATACTAACCTCATAAGTCTGTTTACTGGGCTTAGAGTAGGACTGTGAATCGATTGGGAGGAACGCCACCTGATTGATCTCTCTCTCTCTCTCTCTCTCTCTCTCTCTCTCTCTCTCTCTCTTTTGATAACTGATACTAACCTCATAAGTCTGTTTACTGGGCTTAGAGTAGGATTGTGAATCCTTTGGGGAAGAACGCCACCTGATTGATAGGTAACCTCTCTCTCTCTCTCTCTCTCTCTCTCTCTCTCTCTCTCTCTCTCTCTCTCTCTCTCTCTCTCTCTCTTGATAACAATACTAACCTCATAAGTCTGTTTACTGGGCTTAGAGTAGGACTGTGAATCGTTTGGGGAGAGAACGCCACCTGATTGATAGGTAACGTCTCTCTCTCTCTCTCTCTCTCTCTCTCTCTCTCTCTCTCTCTCTCTCTCTCTCTCTCTCTTGATACCAATACTAACCTCGTAAGTTAATCTCAGTCTGTTTACTGAGGATTGGTACTGTGACAGCAGTAAGCAGTAAAACCTCTTTTGTCCTGCAATCAGGCATTATTCCAGAACAGCTGTTATCATATGAATCCATTACATTCAGGTGCGATAACATTGTATAACTTGTCGAGCAAGTGTCTGTTTGACAGAACAGATAAGATTAAATCTTGCTTCGTTTCATTGCTTTAAGCCTATCGCTTTATTTTTTATCAGTGCTTACTAGAGTTAGTGCGTTACTTTCTTAAAATTTTCATTTCGAGCTTTAGAAATCAATACGATAGTGAAACAAGGAGATGGAATGCAAATTTGGATTTATTTTCTCTTGTTTAGACTGGATAGTATTGTACAGTCCTTGGTAGATTTCGGCATTCTTCTTCTTATTATTATTGTTGTCTTTGTTCACTCTACTGTGGTAATACTCACAGAGGAACTCAAAATCACCATCAAAAGCATCAGGTTCGAATAAAGGCGACGGAACAACAAAACGCAGTGGACCTAAAACGGTCTTCCGCCAGAAGGGGGTGACACAATAAAACCAGCGTCACGTCGTTAACAATTCCCCCGAGACAGTAACTATTGTTGGCGGAGAAATGGTGGGGGGAAAGTTGTTGCCGAATGAGTACACTGGTAGTGTCAACCTTGTATGCTTCCTGTCTCATATCCCCGGGAGGTAAGTCTAGGGTAGGTCTAGGGGAGGTGTTGAATTGTCCCGCATGGAGAGAACCGGTTCCCTGGCTCAGGGACATCGGCCTAGGGCGGGTCTGGGGAGGCGCTGAATAAGCCCGCATGGAGAGGGAAGCTGGTCCCTGGCTTAGGGACTTGCAGCCATCTGCCTGGTGTTTATACGGTTCCCTATGTTTATTTATGAGGGGCTGTTTGTTGTTGTGCTTTCGGGTTAGTTTGTTTTGGATGGCGCGTAATCGGCAAAGAGCTGCCGCTGCAGCTTTGCTGTCAGGAGGGTAAGGCGACATTTGTTAGGTCCCTTATTTCGAATTCTGTAGATTTCTATCCGCTTTTCGTAAAGGATGGGAAAGCCTTGGGTCCTCTGCACCTCGTCCATTACTATGTGCGCATTTATTTGTGTATGAGAGAGAGAGAGAGAGAGAGAGAGAGAGAGAGAGAGAGAGAGAGAGAGAGATAAAATTATCCTCCTGTTTTCAATATCTGGTTTAGTGGATTTTCGTAACTTTTTTCATGTGGAAAAAGGAAAGACGGAGAAAATTTAGTATCACAGATTTCCGTAATCTGGTTTCGTAGATTTTCATAATATTTTCCCGTTGACTAAAAGTAGAAGTATATTAATGTATACTTTACAAATGTATTTATATATGCATATCTTGCTCTACGCAAACAAACATTCAGGTTGAGGTATAAGACATATGAGAATGTCAGTGAATTTCCAGACATACTCGAGCGTTTTGGACTTTTATTATTGGCTCAAATTGTTTATATCTTGCAGTATGAAAGACCAAAACTGAAATAGAATTATGAGGGTATATATTGGACACAACAAACACCCTGTGAAGGTTTTGCAAGTTCACTACAACCAGGGTGATATTCCAACACTGTGTGGGCGGTCATGACATTAGGCCCATAATCCGTTATAGACTTCATCCTTCACCCTTTACAAGACTGCGGGATGTCATTTCCAATACCTTCAAGAAACAGAAAATATCCCTTAATAGTCTGGGCATTAATGCCCTTCAAAGCATACAGCAAAGACTAGGTACCATGCATGTGCCCCCGTGCTTGTGGCATACCCCTTGAGGGAAGCGCCAAGGAAAATATATGTTCATGATTCCTGAAGCAAGAGGAGTACTTCTGAAGCAAGTAAGACAGCCTTAGTTACCCCGGTGCTTGGCATGTATGCCTAAAATCTATAAATCAATCAATCAATATATATTTCAAAGCAAGAAGGTTACATATCTTCTGAGCTAAGAGGAGCACATATCTTCTAAAGCAAGAGGGAGTGTATGCTTTCTAACCCCGTCTACTGGGACAAGTATTAGACTCACCACCCTGTGAAAAGGCGCCATTTGTAGGATGTCACAATTTTTTGTTGTCATTGTTGTTTTGATGTTATCCTCAAACATCAGTGTGACAGAGACCTATGTCTTTGTAGTTTTGCCCGTGTAGTCCTAAAATCAATGCCACCAGGGAAAGAAATTGCTACCAAACAATTTTTTTATTTGAGGGGAGAAGTTGATCTGAAGAATAACGAAATGATATCTGGACAGTTACAAAATATTAATGAAAATACTCGCTGTAACCTCTGAATTAATTAAGAATGTTGAAAGGGAGAATATATACACAAATATTTTTCTCCGCCATTTCACCAAATGCTGTTTTCCCTCTTTCGAGTAGGTGACACCAAAAAGGTTAGACCCTTCTACTTCCACAGGCCTTGCCATTTTCCTGGACTCCAAGAAACCCTGGAGCATCTTGTGAACTGGTGAGCAGTAGGCTGGAAACGATCTATAGTCTAGGAATAGCAACAGTAGAGCACTACTCTGTTCAGCCACAGTGCCGACTTTGGCTGACTGCACTTTCCAGAGCCCTGCAATAGGGTTGTCAGAACCTTACGCTGTATTGCTGGTCATCCGATTAGCAACTAGCCTGATCACCACTTGACGGGTGATTACAAAAAGAGACGGATACCACTGTGGATGGGTGATTACCAAGAATGAGATACACCACTGGTCCTTAAGTTTTGGACCAGGAAATGGAGACTAGCAACCCCCGGAGATAAAAAAAATAATAGAGCCTTATATAGAAAGCTCAAGAGTTTATGAAAGCTAATAATGACTGGCGCGGTAAATGGCTCCTGGTAAATCTTTAGTGATGGTGTATTAAGAGGTTAACGTTGTTGAAGTTTTTGCATTAGACTTCATCCACAGTTCAGTTATTAAATTAGGAAAGTGCTGAGATCTTTTGTTGTAATTTCCCTGAAGTCACCTGCTGCTAGAGGAAACTGCTCAGTGCAGACACTATAATAATATATATATATATATATATATATATATATATATATATATATATATATATATATATATATATATATATATATATATATATATATATATATATATATATATATATATAGGATATATATATATTAAGACATATAGAAAAAGCAAGAGTCAGGATGTGTAATATAAAGACAGAGAGAGAGAGAGAGAGAGAGAAAGAAGAGACAACCAGAGTTAATTACACAGAAAGGAGGAGACGAAGCAGAGATGGAAAATGGACGTCAGTGACCCAGGGGAAAGAATGTCTCCCCTCTTATCTGCCGCTTCAAAAATAAAATATAAAAAAATAAAAAGAGGGGAAATAAAAGGCTGAAACAAAATAGACCCCCTCAGCTGTCTTCATCTTGTTTCAAATTTTGTGAGCGAAAGTAATCCTCTGGTTTGTAAGTGTGGGCGAAGGAGTTACCGACCACGCTCAAGTACGCCTTTTTAAACGCGGGCGTTTAATGGGCGTGGTATTTTTTTTCCTTTTGCACTCGCCTCCAGCCCACACCACAATAAGAATCTTTTTCAGCCCCAAATGGCAGCTGACAGCCTCGTTCCCACCTCATTCTCCGCCAGGCTGCAGACCAAATAACTCATCGACCTGAGACAAGCAGAGCATAGTAATGCGCAATTGTCTTCCGGTTCCGGAAAGGGAGGAGGAGTCCTTGGCGACCTCCCCCCCCCCAACCCCCGCCCTCCCAGCTCCCAAAAAATAGGAATTCCCTTTCTCCTTCCCTCGTTGGTTCATGTCCGTCTACTCCCCTTGACAAGGGGATTACTGTATTTTTTCCTTCCTTCGCCTCTTCCTCAGGAGGGGGGATACACCCCCCACATTTCCCTTCCCCCTTGGCAACTTCAGGGGCGTCTTTTCAGAGAGACAGCGTGAAGGACCGGGGCAATGACCCCCAGTGGGAATATGCACGTACGCTGGGAAGTACCAGTCTGGTTACTGGTAGTGATTACAGCAGTCTTTGCTGAATGAGAGATTAGGGTTGGGAGAGAGAGAGAGAGAGAGAGAGAGAGAGAGAGAGAGAGAGAGAGAGAGAGAGAGAGAGAGAGAGAGATGGGCATAGTAGGTGAAGAGACAGACTGAATGACATATAGACCAAATTCTGTATTCTTTGATCAGATGTGTCAAATTCTCTGCTTTTTTATATGCTCTGATAATTCCATTATCCCTAAACAGAGTATTGTAAAATTGTAATTCTTTACCAGATGCTTTCAGTTCAATATTCCTTTTATAGCCACCGATAACTCTCTTCTTCTTTTTGATAAACATATTCCTTTATCAGACATGCCAGATGTCTCTAAATTCCTGTCATTTACCTTGAATTTTCTGTTACTTGATCAGATAGTTCTAGATGTATTCCTTGCTTGCTTTTGCAAGTGGTATAAGTCCCTAGCATTCCAAAATCATGATCTATGCTTGCGCAGGCAATTTTATATAAATCGCAAACCATTGTTTATATTTCACTAAGCTGCAATAATGTCGACATGCATTGCACAAAGGAGATTTTGCCATCTGGTAGGCAATTTACGACAGAAAGAAGACTGTATAGCCTGAAGACTGTGTAGCCTGGAAGTTCGCGTCATAAAAGTATCTCGTAAAATGCCAGTCTTTTAAAAAAAAAAAAAGTTTCGAGCTGGTGTGGAAGAAAGAGAAAGACTCTCTCTCTCTCTCTCTCTCTCTCTCTCTCTCTCTCTCTCTCTCTCTCTCTCTCTCTCTCTCTCAACTGGATGATTGCCAAGATTTTTACAGCAGTACTTCGGTGGCATTAATAAGTGCGTATAAACTTAGGACTTAAATAAATAAAGAAGAAAAATAGGAAATTCTTGATAAAAGGACAAAGACAGACCGATGCTCTTGCTGATGCACAAGCAAAAGATATTGCTTGCCGCTTAATCTGAGAGAGAGAGAGAGAGAGAGAGAGAGAGAGAGAGAGAGAGAGAGAGAGAGAGAGAGAGAGAGAGACGAGGCGTGGGAAGTTGGGGGACTTGGAGTTGAATCAACAACCAGCATTCCTCCTGCACCATTCATCTCTCGTGATCCTCAACCCCGCCCCCCCCAAACCTCTCTCTCTCTCTCTCTCTCTCTCTCTCTCTCTCTCTCTCTCTCTCTCTCTCTCTCTCTCTCTCTGTGGAGTAAAACTGAAAAAAAGCAAAAAGTGCGTATATGATCCGTTTTCAATCTCTGCTCATTAAATTTCTGGTCCCACTCAATCGAAGGTCGAGAGAAAAAGAGGCCTTAGGTCATTAAACGCTATGGAGAGTTA
>NC_089780.1:12737665-12835165 GCF_040412425.1 Macrobrachium rosenbergii
TTCTCCCCACGGCTGATATTTGCTAATAACTGGCCGATGTTCATAATCTGGATAAGGAATTGGTTTCCTGAAATATTAATTTTATTATATATTGCATCAAAGAAATGGAAGTTAAACGTGGAGTTTGATCGCCGTAGAGTTTTTGAAAAAGGATTTGTATTCTACACGAGAATACGACAATTCCTGATTTCCAGAAACTCTACGGCGATCACACGCCACTTTTAACTTTCATTTCTTTTACCTAATAAAATCAATATTTCAAGAAACCAGCTCCTTATCAAGACTGTGAATATCGGCCAGTTATTAGCAAATATCAGCCCTGACGAGAAGAAAATAATAAGAAAAATTTAGAAGACCATATAAAAATCATTCCCACTGATGCTGCTGCCATTCTCTTTAACAAAACATGCTTGAAGGAGGGTCTGTTACCTAAATAATAATAATAATAATAATAATAATAATAATAATAATAATAATAATAATAATAACAACCAAACCAAACCCTTTACAAGGCAAACTTTATATATTCTCTGTTCTTCTCTCAATTTCTGTTTTTCTAGTTTTCTATATTGACTCCTTCAACTTAAATAAAAACTTGGATGAAACGAGACGCTTAACAAAGACTAACAAAGCATAACTAAACCTCTTCGGTGCCGACAGAGTTTCTGTGGACACTTTTATTTAAAAGTCATTTGATTTGCAAGTTCAGACCCGAGTCCAGCGTTTCAACTTTCCGCGTTGGCGCTGGAAGCGTTAATTGGCCAAAAGTTATGTTAGCTGTCTACTCAAGTTTCGACGGGGTACGTAGCTCGTTCCTTATGAACAAATATTGTTGGTTCTCTCTCTCTCTCTCTCTCTCTCTCTCTCTCTCTCTCTCTCTCTCTCAGTTCTAGCCTACCATAACACACTAGTAGTTGAATAGAGAGAGAGAGAGAGAGAGAGAGAGAGAGAGAGAGAGAGAGAGAGAGGGGATAAAATCCGTAGACAAAAGCTAACGCGACGTAATATTATTTACGAATATAAAAAAGCAACCTTATACATTTTGATAAAAAACGACCACCATCAAAAATGCTAAAATACTGTTAAGATAACCATTAAAAGTAAAAAAAAATAAAAAAAAAAAAAATTTACCCAAATAAACAACAGAAACAATCTAAGAGTTCAAAGGCCACCAACACCTGACGAGACAATAAACCCATCAGGGCAGACAAAGAAGGTCAAAGGTCAAAGATCCAGTTCGTTATGGAAGACCGAAAAAAGAGGGGGGGGGGAGCGAAACCAGCGTCTTGTTAGTCCTCCCAAAGGCGCAGATTAGGGAGACGGACGAATCGCCAATAGGAAGGGAAACGGAGAAGAAACGAATGGAAAAGCGAATTGATTGGAGGGTCTTCGGGTCTTCATTCCATTTCCTCTTCTGCTTCTTTTCTTCTCCTTTGTTCCATTTATTTTGGGGATTTTAATCAACCTTTTTTTATATCTGTAGTTATTTAAATCCGATTTTCCTAACCCTTTTAACGAGCGGGAAAGGAAGTGTTTGTGTCTCGGCTTCGCTAATGCTGCTCTTTCCTTCTTCTGCGTGGGTCTTATGTTTCGGGTTTTAAAGGGAAGGACCCAACAGGCCTGTTTTTTTATTGTAATGAAAGAGTTCTCACAATTTCAACTGGGCACGAAAGCTTATACCCCTGAAGTTTAAGTATATATATATATATATATATATATATATATATATATATATATATATATATATATATATATATATATATATATATATATGTATATATATAATATATATATATATATATATGTATGTATATACATTTAAACCTTCATATATATATATATATATATATATGTATATATATATATATATATATATATATATATATATATATATATATATATAACCCTTCAGTGTATACACAAGTCGTGCCAAATGATGAGAATTAATTCAGGCTCTAACGTTTTCTAATCACCTGCACCGATTCACCCCCAAGAAAACGACACAAATACCTCCTTCCCCGCCCTTTAAAAACAAAGGAAAACCTCATAAAAAAATAACCCCAAAAAAAACCCTGCCGAGTCCCTTTGCTTTCAAAACCCAAAACAAAAGCACGCGCAGCCGTGTGGAACGAGAAGCAGCGGTATCGAGGCAAAAACCCTCGAACCAATTGACCTCTCTTCTACAAATTCTCTTTTCCTTTCGCCTCGTCTTTATTACCCCCTTCTATCTGTGCTTCCCTCTTCCTCGGGCGGGTCTTGTAATTCTAATCCGTGTCTTTGGAAGGACTAACAAGACTCCGGAGGGAAGGAGCCGGCATCAGCTGGCTTCGGTTTTCCTTCTTTTCTTTCGTTTTTCTTTTCTTTGGGTCTTTCATAACAAACTGGATCTTGACCTTTGACTTTTGTTTCCCTTCATGGATCTGTTGTCTTGTCAGGTGCTGGTGGCCTTTGAACCTCTAGATTATGTATTGCCATTTTGATTGCGTTCATTGTTATCAAAATTGTCAAGTGATAGTATATATATATATATATATATATATATATAATATATATATATATATATATATATATATATATATATATATATATATATATTATTTATATTATATATATATTTATATATAACCGATGTATAATTTCTTTCTTGTTCAATGTACATTTGAGAATTGTATTCAGAAAAAAATAAAGGAAAATATAGACTTTTTTGGTTTCAAGTATGATAAAAAAGAGCTTTGAAGCATTCTCTCTCTCTCTCTCTCTCTCTCTCTCTTTTCAGTTTGTTCTCTCATCAATCTGTGTGTCAATAAATATTTGAATAAAGTATTTATTTCCTGTACTTGAGTTTTGGACTTCGGTTCCCTCTCTCTCTCTCTCTCTCTCTCTCTCTCTCTCTCTCTCTCTCTCTCTCTCTCTCTCTCTCTCTCTCTCTCTCTCTCTCTCTCTCTCAAATAGTTTTTTCCTAAACGCTCATCACAATCCCTGTGTGTCAGTAAACATTTGAATAAAGTATTTATTTTGTACTTGAGTTTTGGACTTAGGTTCCCATCGAACAACAACTCTCTCTCTCTCTCTCTCTCTCTCTCTCTCTCTCTCTCTGTGAGGAACCTTCACAGCTGAACGTCAATGGAATTCAAGGGAGGAAAACACCGTCCCTAAGAGAAATGAAGATAAAGAGAGAAAGATCAAGACGAAGTGAGAAAGATAAGGAAAGGTCGTGATAACCAAAGGGCAGCAGGAACTGTGTGGAGGCGCTGAACTCCTTCAGGGTAAATGATGCTGGGGCATTTCGCGTTGCATTATGGGTAATCCTCACGGCCGTGAAAGTGTGTTTTGCTGTTCAGAATGCAAGTTCTTACCTCTGTGAATTCGTTAACTTATTTATTTTTTTCTTTTTTGATAAAGGAGGTCTCTTTTTTTGTATTTCGCTTTACCTACTTTTTCTTCTTCGTAATGAACACCATGTTCTTTGGAAGCTTGAATTTCAAGTCAGTGGCCCCTTTGGTGGGCTTGTTCCATGTGAATAGGGTTCATCTTCTGAATAATAATAATAATAATAATAATAATAATAATAATAATAATAATAATAATAATAATATTCTTTGGAAGCTTGAATTTTCAGTTAATGGCTCCTTTGGTGGGCTTGTTCCATATGAAGTGGTTCTTCTTCTTCTGAATAATAATAATAATAATAATAATAATAATAATAATAATAATAATAATAATAATAATAATAATAATATTCTTTGGAAGTTTGAATGTCAAATCAGTGGCCCCTTTTTTGGGCTTGTTCCATATGAAGTGGGTTCTTCTTCTTCTTCTGAACAATCTAATAATAATAATAATAATAATAATAATAATAATAATAATAATAATAATAATAATTGTAACAGAATTAGGTGAAGTGAGGACCATGGAGCATTTTCCTATATATGAAACGAAATCTTATCTTAAAATAGTCTAATCACTGACGAAACTAACCTCAAATACTTGTAGAAGCTGGACGTTCTATGCTATTACTGTTGAGAACACATTTTCTACACTTTTGCACGATGCTAATAAATCCTGATTTTTTTTAGTTCAGGGCTTTAGTTTCCTGTTTAGGAAAATCGAAGTTGGTTCTTTATGTTAATGATTGTATCGTATTGGTGTATTTACGGGAAAACTGTGATAGTTCTTGCTTGCTAAGTCCATTTCAGTGATTAAGCATGTCAATTTATTTCGTAACTTGAAACTGAGAAAACTGCATTTAGTCCGCACTTTTTCTGTCCGCCCTCAGATCTTAAAAACTATTTAGGCTAGAGGGCTGTAAATTGGTTTGTTAATCATCCACCCTCCAATCATCAATCATACCAAATTGCAGTCCTCTAGCCTCAATAGTTTTTAAATTATTGAAGGTTAAAGTTAGCCATAATCGTGCTTCTGGCAACGATATCGGCCAGGCCACCACCGGGTCGTGGTTAAAGTTTCCTGGGCCGCGGCTCCTACAGCATTATACCGAGACCACCGAAGGATAGATCTATATTCGATGCCCTTCATTATACGCAGTAGTTGCTGCGCAGAAAACTCGATCGCGCCGAAGAAACTTCGACGCATTTTTTTTTACTTGTTTATCGTATTTCTGTTTAACTCAACCAAGGTTACTTTTACAGAGATCTCAAGCGCAGCAATGAGGTGTTTCGGTTCCTCTTCAACCGCGGCCATCTTGTCCATATATCATAAATGAACAATCTTATAGTATTTCGAAAGGACAAGAAAAGATTATTAGGGGAGGGTCTTCTTATTTAGCAGGATGAATTGGCGCAGTCCCCAAAATTACCAGTGACGAAGTAAATCCGCGAAAACGTATCATTGTCTCTTTTAAGTTAGTTTCTCTCGGAAGGAGAGCGAGTTAGAACTTCCTCTTCAGCCTAAATAAGAATATCTGTCTTAAGTCAAATCAGCGTAAATTATTAGCACAATTATTCATAGAAGTTCATTAGGCCATTCATGTTTATTTTTCCTTTTTTTTTTTTTTGAGAAGGTTCTCGCCAAAAGATTTTCAGGAGAATGAACAAACGTCTTTGTCGAAATATTATACAAATGAAAAATAATTTCTTGATTTGGCGAAAGTTATAAAAAAATTATATAGTTATATAGGCCTCATGGAACAATATATTTTAGGGAAAATATTCTTATTTTCGTTGTACTTTATCCGGAAAGAAAAAAAAAAAAAAAAAATACTAGGCTGCCGGAATATTCCTTGTATTGGTTTTTTCCCGAATTGAGACCACTATCATTCTTCCCCCCGCCCCCTTCCACTCCCCCCCCTCTTTTATCTCCTCCTTCGTGACCATTTCTGCGTATGAGGAAAGAAGGAAAAGATGGAAAAGGTTTAATTTTGGGGAAAATAAAGCGAAGTTCTCTCCTTAATTCCCTCAATTCCTGCTGGCTCAGAGAGTCATTGGCCCCAGAGAGGCTTTTCTTCGCGTTCTCCAACATCTGTTTCTGTATTTTTTCTCTTCTTACAGGAGTTTGTGTAATGTTTAGAGAGAGAGAGAGAGTGTATATGTATGCATGTATAAATATGTATATATATATATATATATATATATATATATATATATATATATATATATATATATATATATCCGGCGGACATTCAAAGCCACGGTCATCGTTGTTTCTAAACTAGGCATCGGTTCGAATCCTGCCGGGGACGAAGCAGCTATCGTTTACAATCCCTATGGAGTGTAAGTTATTCCCGAGATATAGTGAATTAGACATTAAACGATGTTTCTGCTTAATAATATATATATATATATATATATATATATATATATATATATATATATATATATATATATATATATATATATATATATATATATCTTCCTTCATGTGAAATATATTATACCTCTCTCTTTCCAATCGCTCTGGAGAAATCACATCGATTTCTTTCAAATCCTCCAAAGATGGTGTTTTTGTTCTTGCCTGTGAATATAGTGGCTGATTTTTTCTTCTTTTTTTTTATCCGTTCTGTTTCTGATACATCTATAACTCGAGAGACACATTTCAACGTCTGAAGCGGAAAATACAATCTTGTTTTGAAGGGAGATGGAGCATTTTGCTATCGAGTTGCAAATGTCAAGGAAATAACAAGTAAAAGATGCTCAGCCGAGTTTTCTGTACAGCGTATACTCAAGCTCACCGAAAATATATCTATCTTTCGGTGTCTCGGTATAATGCTGTAGGAGCCGCGGCCCATGAACCTTTAACTACGCCCCGGTGGTGACCTGCCCTGTAACGTTGCCAGACGCACGATTATGGCTAACTTTAACCTTAAATAAAATAAAAACTACTGAGTCTAGAGGGCTGCAATTTGGTATGTTTGATGATTGGAGGGTGGATGATCAACATACCAATTTGCAGCCCTCTAGCCTCAGTAGTTTTTAAGATCTGGGGGCGGAGAGAAAAAGTGCGGACGGACAGATAAAGCCGGCACAATAGTTTCCTTTTACAGAAAAATAAAAAGTCATTGGATAAAATGTGTAGATTTCTTTTGTGTTTGTTTTTCTTTACGCTCTTTCTGACTTTCTTTTATTTTTCTTCAGTAATTTTAATGTTTAGTTGTTCTCTCCCTTCCGTGATCAGCTCTATGGGAAGATGTGAAGAATTTTCTCAGAGAGAAAGTTCTCACTTTCACTCCTTTCTCTTTTTCTTTTTTCCCTCTCTTTTGCAATTTTTTAAAAGTTTTATTTCCTGACTTTCTCTTCTTTTTCGTCTTCAGTACCTTTGATTCTTATTTGTCCTTTCCATCCTGTGATTAGCTCCAAGAAAAGATGTGAAGATTCCCAAAGAGAAAGCCATCACTTTCACTCCTTTCTTTTTTTCATTTTCTTCTCCATCTCTTTATGAACTTTCACTCATTCATTCCTTTAAAACCCCTTCTCAGTAGAACCTAAAGAAGAGCACTTCCTCAAAGCCACCTTCCGCGGTTCGTGCCTTTTTAGCATCCGCCCCTCGAGAATCCTCCGAGGAACGCCTCGAGAGTCCTTTACGCGTGCATTTGGAGATGACGAAGCCGTCGGCGTCCTTTCCCTCCCCCCATCGATGTAATCGGTCGCGGCCCTTGAGAGGTGGGGCTCGAGATGGGCTGAAGTGGCCCCGGGGGGTTTATACGTTGGGATTTGGGTGGTTCCAGGAGGGGGGTGCCGTGATTTTTGAAGTCGCATACAGATGATTGTCTCCGGTCTATGCTTTTGTCAATAGCTTAGTATATTGTCGATTAGAAACTGTAGTTTGTTTAGTCAGTAAAAGTCATTCAAATCAATATTATAAACTGGATGAAACGACAGAATATAAACTAGATGATTTCTGGGATTTCAAAAGGAAGGTGCGTGATTTTTGAAGTCTCACTCAATTGCTTGTGTGGATCTATACCTTTGCCAATAGCTTGGTATATTATCTACCAAAAACTCTAGTTTGTTTACTTAGTGAAGATAATCTTCAATCAAAATTATAAAATAGAGTATAATGGACTGAAACCCAACAACAGTCTCCATAGCAAAGCATTGGGCTCGAAGTGATAAATTTTTGAAGATTCATATAAATGCTGTCACTATGACAACAGCTTAATATGTTATGGGCTGAAAACTAGTCTCTTTAGTTAGTAAAAGTCATATAAATCAAGAGAATAAACCAGAGGATAGCGGACTGAAATCCAACAAAGTATTTAACTCAGAATTATGAAATTCGAAAAGCAAACTTAACATAAAGTTGCTTATGAAAGTTATCACGGGTTGCTATATAAAGTTAGGAATGAACATCCTATTTTCCAGCAGTTTTTGGGGCTAAAACAAGAACGATAACATTATATCGAAGAGTAAGTGACTTTTATGTTTACTTTTAGTTTTATGTAAAAGAAAGCTATTGTGACGGCTTTGTCTGTCCATCCGCACTTTGTGCGCCTGCACTTTTTCTGTCCACCTCCAGATCTTAAAAACTTCTGAGGCTAGGGGGCTGCAAATTGGTATGTTGATCATCCAACCCTCCAATCATCAGACATACCAAATTGCAGCCCTCTAGCCTCAGTGGTTTTTATTTTATTTAAGGTTAAAGTTAGCCGTAATCGTGCGTCTGGCAATTATATAGGACAGGCTACCATCGGGGCGTGGCTGAAAGATTCATGAGCCGCGGCTCGCACAGCGTTATACACCGTACAGAAAACTCGACTGCGCAGAAAAAAATTCGTCGCATTTTTTATTTGTTTCCTATCAGAATTGAAGAGTATCACAAGTTACATTCTTCAATGGAGTCCAGTGACCCGTTTTTCATATTATTATGCTTTTATCATTATTATATTATTCATTCATCAACATGTGGCGTCTTCATACCGATCACATCCATTGTTTATTTAACCCAACGATATCTTTGTTCCGGTCATCCACTCTTTTTATATTCTTTTAATTACTCTTGTTCCTTTCCCCTGGTTCCCCTTTTATTTTCTTCCCGTTGTTCTCTCGTTTCATTCGCTTCTCCATTTCTCTTTCTCATTTGTCCATCTGATCGAGTGCCAAGGTTTTATTTATAGAGGAGTTTATATTTTCTTTTGGTATTTTTTTTTCCTGGTATAATATGATATCTTGTTTTTAGGAGTTCGAGTTTCCTGTTTTTTTTATTTATTTTTTTTATTTTTTCCAATTCGTTATTTTCCCGTTTTGTTTTCTTTTATACTTCTTAATTACTCTCTCTCTCTTTTTATTCGTTTCCCTTCTCGTGTTTTCGTGTCTAATTCTTGTACTCATATCATAATCTATATTTTTTTTTATGTGTGTATCTTTGTATTGTCTTACCCTTTGAACGAGTATCGTAATCCATTCTGTTATTCCATTCGTTCTCGTATCTCTTCTGTACTTTTTTTTATTTCCTTCTTCTTCTTCTTCTTCTTCTTCTTCTTCTTCTTCTTCTTCTTCTTCTTCTTTTATTCCTTTCATTCTCGCATCTCTTCTATATTTTTTTTTTTCTTCTTCTTCTTCTTCTTCTTCTCCTTCTTCTTCTTCTTCTGTTATTCCTTTCATTTTCGTATCTATTCTATACTTCTTCTTCTTCTTCTTCTTCTTCTTCTTCTTCTTCTTCTTCTTCTTCTTCTTCTGTTATTCCTTTCATTTTCGAATCTCCTCTATATTTTTTATTTCCTTCTTCTGTTATTCCTTCTATTCTCATGTCTATCCTATATTTATCCTATACTTCTTCTTCTTCTTCTTCTTCTTCTTCTTCTTCTTCCTGACACGCACAACAAACGCGGCCGTAAAATGTAAGGCTGGTTGGATACGGCCCAGGGTTACCCGAGGGGGCGGAACTCCCCGTCCCCCTTTGCATAACTGACTGACACGCGCGGACAGCATCGCTATATAGTGGATTTTCTCCGTTTCCGGGTAAATATCTCTGCAGCGTCCCACGTCCAACTTCCCCCTCCTCCCCACTTGCCCTCCCCTTCCCCGTCTTGGTCTCTCTCTCTCTCTCTCTCTCTCTCTCTCTCTCTCTCTCTCTCTCTCTCTCCCTTCACTTGAGTCCCCAAAAGACAGTGAAGGCATCGCCTTTTCAAGGAGACAGTCGTGAGACGTCGCCCAAAAGGGTCCTCCTCTCTCTCTCTCTCTCTCTCTCTCTCTCTCTCTCTCTCTCTCTCTCTCTCTCTCTCTCTCTCAGTCGTGTGTTTGCATCACATGCATATATGTACGCTCGCTTGCAAGGGATAATATCGTCGTGAAATATTGCGTGGTTGGAGCATAGACCGTTGACCTACATAATATGTGAGTGAGCTTTTGTGGAGGAAGCGTCGTCCATACATCATATTTTCTCTATTTGCTTTATTTATTTTTATTCGTCCTAGTTTTCGCTGTTGATGCGTTGACAGTATTAAAGAGAACAATAGACAGGAATTCTTGTTCGTTTTATTCTTTTTATTCTGGGTTCTTAAACCTATACTATTGGAAGGTTTATCGGAGTCTGGTCAAGTGAGTTTTCTGAACTTAATTTCCAATATATTTATTTCGTTTTCCTTTATTGTGTGTTTATTTCCTTATTGCGAAATCTCCCCTCCCCCCCTTCCCCGTCTGTCCCTTCTCCCTCACCCGTTTCTCTCCCGCTCTCCCTCTCCCTCCATCTAAAGTTAAAGACTGTATGTATGTGACACAGAATATCAACTGGAGCTTAGAGATGGTCCAATATCCCGGTATATGGTAATATGTTGACAGCTCTGCCTGCGACATTAACGTAAATCCCTTTTAACTGCATTGCCGCGAATGTGAAGAGGAAACGACTCTATGAATAAATAAATAGATAAAAACAAATGGTCTTTCTCATTTTCATTTCTGAAAGTAGATGAACAGATGGATGGATGGGTGTCGTTTTAAAGTTTGATTAGATAAATGCCGTTTTTTCTCTTATATTTCTACAAATATGTTTATGACCAGCGTTCGATCTCTAGTACTAAAGATATTTCACGGGTGAAAATTATCCCTTGAAGTTTTTAATTATATTTTATTCGTTTTAAACACTGGCCCGCATTGTTTGCAGAAGATGGATGTCTGTCAGTTCCTCCACGTAGTAAAGATAAGATTTAACCTCTTTTGCTTAATATCTCGTTGCTTTCCCCCGTTGGATCATTCTCTCATTTGCTGATTGATTCGTCGGTTCATCTGAGTATGTATTCACTCATTAATTCATCCTATTATTTATTGGTTAACTGATTCGGTTGAACCCTGAATATTCCTGATTATTTATGAATCACGTAAAGTAACTCCACCAGTAAGTAAACTCGTTCAACAGTTACTGTGTTTTTCCGGTAATTATTGAACCAGTCTGTTAGGCATTAATTGAACTGGGTACTAGTTATCTCTGCAACTTACCGTTAATCCCTTAAACATAGTCATTAATCATTATTCATTACAGGCACAACGCCATTAAATTTAAGGCTGGAGATCAGTTATACATTCATTTATTTATCAGTCACTGAGCCAGTCATTCATTTTATTCATAACTGATTATTTGTTCATTCAGTTTCTTTGCACACCTTTTTATTTCCTTACTCTTGTTCCCTCCGGACCTGGGCTGCATAAGGACACTCTGTTGCTATCCCATTAATCTTTACGTTCCAGCAAGAGAGAGAGAGAGAGAGAGAGAGAGAGAGAGAGAGAGAGAGAGAGAGAGTGGTCCACCGCTCACGGTCTCCGCTACTTCCTGAGAATCGTCAAAACAGCTTTTCTCGTAGCGCAAGCAATTCTTCTTCTACTTCTTCCTCTTCTTCTTCTTCCCCTTCTTCTTCCTCTTCTTCTTCTTCTTCTTCCTCTTCTTCTTCCTCTTCTTCTTCCTCTTCCCAACTCGGCATCTGACGTCGGGGCGATCACTCATGGCCATCGTGATTTACAGATGTTGTTTGGGAGACGGGACTGACAGTGAGGGATTCTCAGCCATTTCTCAGCGCGCTCAACAACTCAATCTCTTAGGCGTCTCTTCTTCCACCCACGCGTGTCTCCTTCAACTCGTGAAGTGCTAATTGGCTGTCCTAGCCGTTATGTATACTCTCATCTCTTTCCTGAAAACTTATTTGCATACGTATGTTGGTCTTAGTGAAATGTAACTAATCAGTGTGTTTTTCACTACACTCATCTTGCAGATGGTGCTTCCATCATCATTCACAGAATGTTTTCTCAGTGTTTAAATTTAACCGCAGTAAAGGCGGGTTTTGGGGGGTTTAGTACCGTCATGCCTCTCACGTGGTGCACTGTAGTCATTGCTAGAGTTGTTTGCAGCGTCATTTCTGCTCCTATCTGCAACCAGTTTTTAGCCTTTTACTTTACCTCCATTCTTCTTCTTTCTTCCTTATTGCTTTCCAACCACTCACTGTCTTAAAGTAAGAAAAATTGAAAGGTAGAATATTCCACGAACCAAAAAGTCTATCTGCGCCAAAAACTGTTCGCCATGAAAAGTCATATATAATTTTTTTTACAACAAATAAAATTCTAGTAGATTAATTTTCCGATGATTTATGGTTTATTGCAGTTTAATTCAGTCATTCGGCAGTAAAGGAATATTAGTGTATATTTTTTTGCATTATGGGCACCATAGTTGGTAATAAAAAAACCAGAGCACAAATTATTTTCGGGGTAAATTTTGGAAAGCGTGAAAATGCGACATTCCTTGCTTTGCGCCTTGAGATGGAAGCATATGCAAATAAAAAAAAATTAAAATAAATTTTTTAAACATGCTTTTATTAAAATGCACCCAAAAGTAAAAAAAAAATTATTTTGAGACACATCAGGATTTTCTTAAAATTAATCATGTCTACAAAAATAAAAGCGTGGGCGCCAAACATGGAAGGAAATGCTACAAGAAATAAAATAAAATCTATTTCTTTTCTTTTAACATTTCCTTCCATGTTTGGGGCCCACGCTTTTATTTTTGTAGATATATTTAATTGTAAGAAAGTCCTGGTGTGTCTCAAAATGTTACTTTTCACTTTTTATTGCATTTTAATAAAAGCATGTTTAAAAAGGTTGTATATATTTTTTATTTTATACTTTTTAGTTTTGACAGAAATTGTAACCGATTTATGATTGTAGCTAACGAAACTTATATCTGTTTTGGGGAGGGTGAGGGAAGGGGGAAGGTGAGGAGAAAGGAGGAGAGTAAGGGGAAGGGGAGGAGGGGGGGAGGGAAGGAAAATGAGAAGGGGATGGAGGGTAAGAGGATGGGGAGGGGTGGAGGAGGAAGGGGTAGGGGAGGGATATGGGAGGGGATGGGGAGAGGGAAGTGGGGGGTGGGGAAGGGGAGGGGGAAGTGGAGGGAGATGAAAAAGGGAATGGGTGGGGAGGACACAGCTAAATTAACACTTGATCGTGTACTCCAGAAGGGGGAGGGGAGGGGGAGGGGATGGAAGAGGGAAGGGTGAGGTTGAATAGGAACGTTGGAATACCTGGACGTACAAAAAAAAAAAGGTAAAAAAACTCTTAAATTATTTCGAAGTAAAATGACAAGAAGAGAAGGAAAAAGATGAAACGACATAAAAAGGAGAGACCTACATAAATGAAGTATTATGTCGAGGAGACAGTGAGGCATGGTGCCACTTGGCAGTTAACGAATGGTAAATGGGACACAATTTGTCAAGAGAGAACAAGGCCAGTGACGCAAGACGTCCGAGATAAGAGTGCAGAAAAATGAAACTTGTCACGGGTCAAAATAATCAGATGGGGCCACAGTAACGTGAATGTGGAGTCTTGGTTTGGGAAGGTTGCAAAGTGAACCTCTTGACGAAGAATGTTAAAACTGGAGCAGTGCGACCATAGAAAAAAAAGGTTCAAATGTCTGAGGAATCAGAGAAGAGGACACAGAGATCATGGAAAGGATTCTGGACATCGTCTAGACTGGAATGCTGCGTTCCAGGGATGGCGGTATAAATTCCTGTACTGTACATAAGAGAACCAACTGAGGACTGTTTATGTATCGTTATAACATGTAAAGAAAGGCGCTTAGTGGCTTCCATGACATAATTATTTCCGATACCGATGTGGAGCGTGGAACCCTGACTCAACAGTTGAATTATTGTAGTCACAGAAGATGACTGATTGTGATCCTCACTCTTAATACCATGCACTATAATCTTTCAAGAGTCCTTCTTCTCAATTCACTGAAAGGCCCTAGAGGTAAAGTTATACCCTAGATGATGTTCCAGGCATTACAAATAAAGCTGTAAAGTTTATTATTGTCTCTTCCGCCAGTGTATTATTGTTTGACTTGAAATATAATTGACTGGCTTATATGTGATATATCACTTGTATAAGTTTCAGACAGTGTGAGATAATACAAGTGACAAGGATAAACCATAGAAAACCCAGTCGGTGAAAGGTATTCAAGCTAGGTCTGACAGAAGCACAGATTGACGGACAGACGGAAATAGACGGATGATCTACCTCCATTACCTTTATACCTTTATCCTTCTTGGGCGAGTTGCTGACAGGATAGAATTGACAGGCAAACTAAACGGTAGACAGTGGGACAGATGGTCTCCCTTAATTCATATTCATATACAATGGTGCACCTTTGTACCAAGTTTTACCAAATCACTTCAGTCGTGTGAAATATACAGTGACGAGGTAAGCATGACAGACACGCTTGTAGACAGATATATTGATCTATCCAACTGGTCTTACAGTATAGGTAACAGGCACCGATTGATTGACAAGGACGAGGGGAGGATCTGCACCCACCCACCCGTCAACTCCCCCTCCCCCCCACCAACTTGGTCGATAGGGAACTATGACAAAATTTGGAAACGTCCGTCAATTCCCCTCCCCCACCCCCACTTTGTCGATAGGGAACTATGACAAGATTTGGAAACGTCCGTCAGTTATGTAAGAGTATGTCAATATCACAAACTGTAATGATTTTTGTGAAAGAGAGGAGGAAGTAGCTTTTATGATTGTTGAAGTGAGTCCATACTAGATGGATAAAGAAACATATTCGTAAGAGACATCCAGATTTGTGAAGTCTTAAGTACAAATTAGGGTGGTATGATCCATATCCTAAATGATAAGAGTCATTCTGATCCTTACCTCTAAATACTAATTTCCGTTCTACCACAAAAAAATAATTGAAGTAAAAATAAGCCAATATGAATATTGATTTCGATGTTATAATTTGAAAGACGAAGCTTCATTTAGCTTTCAGTTGCACCTCAATTTCATTCTTAATGTCTCAGTGAAGGCTGTGTGATTAAAAAATAAATGAACCATCTTGGTCGTGTAATAAACCTTATTCTGGCTAAACGTGACAGGGAATATTGCATGGCTCCGAAGGTTGGCACAAACCATTCATGTTGCAGGAATTTAAAAACAGAATCAAGTAGATTATTTTTCTAAGAAGATTGTTTTTCTTCACTGTCTCGACGCTGTGTTTTGAGGATATGCGTTATACATAATATTTGCTCTGGAAAAAAAAATGCTGTATAACATCAAAACTGGGGAAAAATTTATAAATATAAAATTAACTCAAATACAAGGGAAAGACCTCTGCAAGTGGACACCATTGCTGCAAAGGCAACAGAATATAATGGTCAGAACTGAACAACACTTTAAATGAGGTCACTGACCCCAGCTGTATTCATCACGTACATATTCCGTGGAAATGCTTCTGCAAAGAGCACAATTAATCTCTTGCTCTGAGAACTTGCTTTTAGTTTTCCGTGTTGTTATATATTTAAACGTCTCAAATTTTGAAACAGGTCAGTTTCTCTCTCTCTCTCTCTCTCTCTCTCTCTCTCTCTCTCTCTCTCTCTCTCTCTCTCTCTCTCTCTCTCTACACCTTTAATCATGTGGCTCCCTAAGCTTGACGTTTGTTGTAGTTGATAGTGGTCCTACCAAAAAAACCAGGTTTACAACTACCTACAAATATTTAGTCGTGACGCCAGAAAAATACTAATAGATGATTAATTAATAACCACAGATTTTAATAAGCGGTCTGCGAAATTTTGCATGGAGGTTAATATACTCAATGCAACTTGAAGTTAAGCAGATTTTAGCTGTTAACAAAATATCAGCTTATCTTCAGATCTTAATCCCAGTGTCTCTGTAAAGTGTTGACAATGGCATCTTGTTCCCTCTGCCACAGAATTTGTTTTCGAGTTTCTAATTGCTATTACTGGATACCTGTAGTTCATGAACCACAAATCTGCCGTCGCAACCAGGTGCACTAATCACTTCTAGAAAATATCAAAGGATTGAGAATGGTGTATCTGTTTTCTGGGAAGGCTCAGTCCCTTCGAGCATGATGGAGATGAGCCTATATCGACTCTACCATTCTGGACACTGGAAGTTCCCATTGATGAGGCCAGAATTCTAAAGGAGAATTGACTAAACTTTACTTACATTGTTCTGTCTATTTGATTAGGGGATTCACCTGTTGCAGTGGCTGTTTCTGTATCCCTGACAATACAGCAGCAACTGGTTTACGTATTGTCGTCTACACATAGATATAAACCAATCAATACCACCACAGGAACCTCAGTAACAATCAGTGCAGACAATAACAGTTTGGTCTGTAATTCTGGACTAGCGAGAAAGGGAAGAAAGACCAGCACTTAAGAATATAGTTCAGTGACCTAACTTACTGGACGACGAGAGTTTATTTTTGCTGTTGAATGTCCTGCTTTCTCGCGAGATTTATCGCTAAAATCCTATCTCCGTTTATACTGTAGGGTCTTAAATGAGTTTGCCATTCCTGTATTTGGAAACATTTCTGTTCTCTTTGCAACATTGAGGAATGAAAGTCAATATGAATAACAAAGTAAACTAGTAAAAAATGCGCCGAAGTTTTTTCGGCGCAATCGAGTTTTCTGTACAGCGTATAATGCTGTATGAAACTCTCAGCCGCGGCCCATGAATCTTTCAGCCACGGCCCGGTGCCAAAACATGATCACGGCGGTCCGTTAACCTTAAATAAAATAAAAACTACTGAGGCTAAATGGCAATTTGGTCGTTTGATGATTGGAGGCTGGATGATCTACATACCAATTTGCAGCCCTCTAACCTCAAGTTTTAAGATCTGAGGCTAGACGGTCAGAAAAATTTGGGACGTTTGATGACAAATAGGTGGATAATCTTCTTTCCAGAAAACTAAAAGCCCTCTAACTCTCAGTAGTTTTTATAGATCTGAGGACGGACAGAAATAGTGCGGATATATAGACAAATATATATATCAATAGTTTTCTTTTACAGAAAACTAATATATATATATCTATATAACATTAAATGTATATATATATATAAATATTTTATATATATAAATATATATATATATATATATATATATATATATATATATATATATATATATAAATATATAATATATATACATATATATATATGTATGTATATATATATATATATATATATATATATATATATATATATATATATATATATATATATATATATATATATATACAGTGAGTTCCTATTCTCCTTGTCCATGGGAAATTGACTGGAATCGCATGCACCTACACTTTGGTTTGACGACAACAGGCGATGAATATCTGACAGCTTCCTGAGAGTGAGTGATGTATGGTGATTAGTGTAGGGAAACGGAGATAGGTTGGGGGGAATGTTATAAAAGAAACAGGGGAAAATATGCGATAATAAAAGAAGTCAAAAGCGAATAGGGGACTGGGGGAAAATATAAAAGAAGTAAATTTGGTGAGGGAAGTATTTATAGTGCAGATAGTAATTATTATTATTACTATTATTATTATTATTATTATTATTATTATTATTATTATTGTTGTTGTTGTTGCTGTTGTTGTACCTATACCAGCAAAAATGACGGTATTGATACTTAAAATGGGACCACAAGTGATTTGAAAAACTGTTCCCGGACTGGATGATGAAGTGTAAGTGTGAAATGTATTGCCCACAGACTTTTGTTATAACACAAAATTATTATTATTATTATTATTATTATTATTATTAGTAGTAGTAGTAGTAGTAATAGTAGTAGTAGTAGTAGTAGTAGTAGTAGTAGTAGTATACTGACTCTGAGATACTGTACCCTCTATGATTTTGAATCTTTAGTTATTATTATTATTATTATTATTATTATTATTATTATTGTTATTATTAATGCTTGCATTTGACAAGAAATCGCCTTATTTTACACACACACACACACACACACACACACATATATATGTATATATATATATATATATATATATATATATATATATATATATATATATATATATATATATATATATATATATATATATACACATAATTTAGTGCATGCAAAATTTGGTGCCCCAAAACGTTTTTAAGTCACAGAATTTGTATTTATACATACATAAAATTCGTAATTGCAAGAACGAACCAAGAGCATTTACCACAGCAGCGAATATTGTATCAAATAGACAACGAACAAAGATCTTTATCAAGAGCACTGACAACAGCACAACCCACCGTTAACGATCCCGCCTGCAAAGCAGCCACATATGTTGGCGGAGAAATTGAGGAAAGTGTTACAGGTTGCATATGCTGGTCGCGTTGACCTTTCATGTGTCCTTCCCTGTATATCCTTAGAGAGTGTACGTCTTGGGAATTGAGGTGGGGGGGGGCGTGGTGTCTCTTGGGAGGGATTTTGGGGGTTGGGGCGTTTTCGTGTCAGAGAAGTGTTTCTTAGCCCAGGGGGTTTCAGCAATTTCCAGGGTGAGGCGCGAGCCCTGGGGATAATTTAATCATTCTGTAATTATATTCGTCATTCTCTTAACAAGAGTGAGGAACTAATATTCAGTTTATGAAAAATTGCAAACGTTAGTTTCCTATAGTTGGTCTTACCAATCTTATCCCTCGAAACCCATTCGCTTTCTCTTTTTTTTTCATTTTCCTTTAAATCTGGGAGGGAATTGGAAGGACCAACTCTTCAGGGGGCGCAGTAATAAAAAGGTTAAGAACGACTGTCTCAGAGGAATGAGGAATCCACCATTTTGAGAACTGGGAGCTGACTGAGAGACCTATTTTCTCTCAGTATTTTACCGTTGAGGAAACTTAGCAATGTAGTTGTTTAGTTTGAATTCCTGTCATTTCTAACATTCGGTGTCGTTTCATCGCTTACTGATGTCTATACTTATATCAAGCATACTCATTCATAAATGTGTTTTTGTGTTGATTTGAAGAATGCATTCATGTAGACTTGCATAGTTCTCTCTAACCCTTTCAAGTACAGTCTCCAACTCCAGCTGTCAAACTGTGTGAGAACTGGTGCTGTTAGTTGGTAGATTTTAAATATACTTAGGTTATTTCTACATTTGCACTCTAATCAATTTTTATTTCTTTTGAAAACTAAAATAAAATGATTTTTAGAGGAATATGACGTGAAAGTATCACCACCATGGAACCAGATCATTTGTCCCGAAAAGATTGTGATACATATAATATATGACAAAACAGCTATACCATTGCAATACTTGGTTCCCAGCCCGGAATGGCTAGCTAAATTTTTATAATTTGATTCCTCATCTCATCCTTGCGTTGTTTCCACAAGCAGGTATATCTTAGTTTAACCAGACCACTGAGCTGATTAACAGCTCTCCTAGGGCTGGCCCGAAGGATTAGATTTATTTTACGTGGCTAAGAACCAACTGGTTACCTAGCAACGGGACCTGCAACTTATTGGGGAATCCGAACCACAGTATGACGAGAAATGAATTTCTATCACCAGAAATAAATTCCTCTAATTCTTCATTGACCGGTCGGAGAGTCGAACGCTTGGCCAACAGCGTGCTAGCCGAGAGCTCTACCCAGCTGTTGGACTTAGCACTGGAATGATGGCCTCTCTTCAAAGATTAGTAATAGGCTTAAGCATATCCAACACTTCCACAAAAGCATGGTGTCTTGAGACAGTGAACTAGACCATTTCCTTTCATCCAGCTCCGGAACTAAGAATTAGACTGGGGAGTTAAACAGTGGTTTTCTTGAAACTGACCCCCTGAGAATTTAGTGCCTTGTGGACACATGTCTCCCAGAACTGATAGACAGTGAAATAAATAACTGTGGTAAAAGAGATATACAAATTAGAAATGGGTCTGATATGAAATAAAATAGTGACAACAATATGCAAAAGATTGGCGACCTTGTACACAAACGGGACTAAGCTGAGAAGAAGAAGAAGAAGAAGAAGAAGAAGAAGAAGAAGAAGAAGAAGAAGAAGAAGAAGAAGAAGAAGTAGAAGAAGAAGAAGAAGAAGAATTACACAGAAGAAAAAGTGGAACAAAATATCGTTGCAGGACCAAGATTGGCGACCCTGTACAGAAACAGGACTAAGCTGAGAAGAAGAAGAAGAAGAAGAAGAAGAAGAAGAAGAAGACGAAGAAGAAGAAGAAGAAGAAGAAGAAGAAGAAGAAGAAGAAGAAGAAGAAGAATATGGAAAAGAAAAATGGAACAAAATATGGTTGCAAGACCACGATGTTTGGTCTCTGGCGAAAAGTATAAGGAAGAGAAACAAATACATTTCATTAAGATACTGGGGAACCTGAAACCCCGAGGATTTTGCAGATTTCCAACCGAACTAGCACTAAAGGTCGTGGTTTACGACCCATAAAGCAAACGTTGAAAGCATTCAGCTCCAGTTTGTCTTTATGCCAGAATACTTAAAACAAAAGAATACACTTCTAATCAACTCGTAATGACGTATAAAGCTTAAATTATGTCATTTTGGTTGGTTCTGTCATTTCAGATTATAGTTGGAATTTTTACAGCGTTCCGTTTACAGATATTTTCTGCTCTTTTGTCATTCTAAAAATCCTTTATTATTAACTAAACTGGAAATTGATTGTGGTATCGGAACCGCCGACAACTGATAATCTTTTCCTAGTTTTGAAATGTGTCAGAAATTCGTTATTTTTTATTTAAAAAAATTTATAACTTGTTCCGTTCATGTTACTTGCGATATTAATATGAATCACAAAGCCAGTCATTTGATATTTAAAACTACATTTTTTTTCATGAATATGAATCATTGGATTGAGATTCCGCTATTAATCTCGAAATATCCCTTGCACATTTCAAGAAATTCAGACTGCTGCAAGTGTTAAATATAATAATAATAATAATAATAATAATAATAATAATAATAATAATAATAATAATAATAATAATAATAATAATTTGATATCTTTCTGTCTTTCAGAATATAAGTGAAGTTTATAATTGTATGTTCAGTTAGCACAACAGACGCTCTGATTTGCTAGAGATGAATCGTAATAAATTGATTATTTTGAAATATTAATTGAAAGGACAATTAATTGAAAAACTCCCTAGCTATACATTTTGAAACAAAAATATTCCTTAGCTATCCGTTTTAATTAAAAAAAGTCTTTCTAGCTATTCATATTAATGAAAATAAAGATTCCCTAGCTATCCATTTTCATAAAAAATTACTCCCTAGCCCTCTATTTTAATAAAAATAAAGACTTCCTAGCCATCCATTTTAATAAAAAAAAAGACTTCCTAGCCATCCATTTTAATAAAAAAAGACTCCTTAACCATCCATTTTAATAAAAGAAAGACTCCCTAGCCATCCATTTTAATAAAAAATACTCCCTAGCCATCCATTTTAATAAAAAAAAGACTCCCTAGCCATCCATTTTAATAAAAAAAAAAAGACTCCCTAGCCATCCATTTTAATAAAAAAAGACTCCCTAGCCATCCATTTTAATAAAAAAAAAAGACTCCCTAGCCATCCATTTTGATAAAAAAAGACTCCCTAGCCATCCATTTTAATAAAAAAAAGACTCCCTAGCCATCCATTTTAATAAAAAAAAGACTCCCTAGCCATCCATTTTAATAAAAAAAGACTCCCTAGTCATCCATTTTAATAAAAGACTCCCTAGCCATCCATTTTAATAAAAATATAAAAACTCCCTCGCCATCCATATTAGTAAAAAAAAAAGACTCCCTAGCCAATATATCAATAAAAAAAGAACTCTCTAGCCATCCATATTAATAAAAGACTCCCTAGCCATCCATACCAATAAGAAAAAAATACTCCCTAGCTATACAACGGCAGAAGAAGCAATCATTGCCGTATTAGCATTATTCATTCGCCAGCAATAGAAGGCGAGGAATTTCCCCTCATTAGCGCCTCTGCCGCCCAGAGAAAGTTATGCCTCTGGTAAGGATAGGAGAGACCTTTGATGTCTCTCAGGAATTTGGCTTAAGTAGAAGTAGTTCACTTTAATTGGAATAAGGCTCCTCCTCATGTGAGGATAATAGGGGCGAGTATATATGTATGTATGTATGTATGTATAAATTACACATGTATACGCACACGCATATATATATATACATATATATATCAGTTACCTTTTTTTAATTCTCTTCTTTATCAGATCTTCGTTGCTCCTGAAATTTCAGGTACGGTTCGAGGTCGATTTTTTCTATGTAGACTCAGTGAAGGATTTATCTTCATTCACATTCTTCCAGAGCTTTCCCTTGTAATTTGCATTTCTCCATACTTTCACCGAGCGCTGAATGTCAGGTCGGTGCTTCGGGGGTAATTCTTGAGATCTTTTTAGTTTTCCGTAAAAGAAAACTATTGTGCCGGCCTTGTCTGTCCGTCCACGCTTTTTTCTGTCCGCTCTCAGATCTTAAAAACTACTGAGGCTAGAGGGCTGCAAATTGGTATATTGATCATCCACCCTACAATCATCAAACATACCAAATTGCAGCCCTCTAGCCTCAGTAGTTTCTACTTTATTTAAGGTTAAAGTTAGTCATAATTGTGCTTCTGGCAATGATATTGAATAGGCCACCACTGGGCCGTGGTGAGAGTTTCATGGGCCGCTGCTCATACAGTATTATACCGAGACCACCCAAAGATAGGTCTATTTTCGGTGGCCTTGATTATACGCTGTAGCGAGTGTACAGAAAACTCGATTGCGCCGAAGACACTTCCTCGCATTTTTTTACTTGTTTCTTTATGCAGCTTTCCAAGGCAAATTGCAGCACATAACGACATATATATATATATATATATATATATATATATATATATATATATATATATATATATATATATATATATATATATATATATATCTATATCTATATATATATATATATATATATATATATATATATATATATATATATATATATATATATATATATATATATCTATATTTATAATATATATATATATATATATATCTATCTATCTATCTATCTATATATATATGTTTTTATGGGGTTTATCTTCTGTCGATTTTGAATTCTTATCTTCATTCTTGTGTGGATATTAAAACTTTCATAATTTTTCTTGACCAACATCAAATTCGTTATTTTCATTGAATTTGAGACGTTTGTATGTTTACGTAGCTTTATTTTTAGGTAATACTGAACCTAACATTCGTATCAGTCATATTCTCGTGTTTATTTCCCAACGACATAAAAAAATGCAACGTAAACAAAAGAAAAAAAAAAGAATAACCAGATTTAATTGTATAATTGTATTCAGGAAACATACTAATCCCGAATAATCAGGTCACTGACCTTTATCAATGCCCTTTTAAATTACGGAAGCATCGAGTCTAAAAAGACCACAACTGAAGTTTGAAATAAAGATTCAGTATCAATAATATTCCTTTTAACGGTGTCCCCAACTTGTTTGGAAACATGGAATACGTTGCTGTGTTTAAAACATCACTGCTTCTGTGTCTTTAAAATCTGCTAACTCTTTTTTGCATGATTTTGCTTTCTGGTAGAGAGGGAAGCTTGTGGTGCTTTTGATACCATGTTGTTTTGAACTTGGAATGGAAAAACTCTGCGGGGAAAGTTGTCAATAAGGTTTTACTATTTACAGAGTTACCCCTCAGGGCCTCTGTGTTGCGTATATAGGTCTATTACAGTTTTGTTTTCTTGGTAAATTTCATATATTTTATGTATGGGTTTATCATCATTCACAGAATGTAATCTGTCTGTTTTTTTCATTTAGAAGATCTAGACTGATGATAGAGATATTGTACGCCTCAAGTGGATTTGATAATAATCTGACCAGTTCGATATGAAAAGGAGCAACTAGACCGATAGCTTAAGAGAATGAAATTGGAGAATATTTGTGTTTAGTTTATAAACTTTTTGCATCAAAATCAAAGTAGAGAATATCAGAACTAATGTTGCATCAAAGAACTTTTATTTGTTTATCTTGTAAACTTTGCATCACACTCAAGCCTTCCTCTGGAGAAGTGGATCAGCATTCTTCGTCTTCTCTCCAATTTATCTAGAGCGGTTTTAGTTCAGTATGAGTCTGTCGCCTTGGGATGCAATAGATTTGGCAAGATCTATTTTATGCGTCTGAAATTTTGTCGTACTGTTGAATTATCTTTGGTGATGTCATGGCTTATTTTCTCAAAAGGTTTTTTTTGTTAATACCAAACGCTTTGTAAGCACCTGCAATTTATATATATATATATATATATATATATATATATATATATATATATATATATATATATATATATATATATATATATATATATATGTGTGTATATATATATATACATATACACGTGTGTGTGCGTGTTTGTGTACCAAACGTCTTGTTCCTCTTCGTAACGAGGGTTGCAAGCTGATTGTTGAATTGCATTGCACAACTTACTAAAGCAGGCTCAGCGCTGTAGCATGAAGCCCCTTAGAAGAGAGAGAGAGAGAGAGAGAGAGAGAGAGAGAGAGAGAGAGGCAACAGGACTTAATTTTTAGAGTGCCAGAAAGACAACAAGATGAAAATGGAATATCCAAACAGAGTCGCCGTTGACTCCAGCTTTTTCCATGAATGAAAAATCCCTCGGAGGTTGCATGTGGGCGGAAGCTTTTGTGCGCATGCGCCCTCATTGTGGACGCTACGTAGGCGTGGCGTTTCGCTCTTTGCAATAGCCTTCCGCCCACGCCACGCCGAGATTACTTTTAAGCCTAAAACGCCTGGTGGTGTCTCACTCGAATCTCACCCCGCCCCCCCACCCCACCACCCCCAACCCCGGAACCTCTGCGGTGCGGGCCAAATGTTTTACGGGGGCGGGAACAAACAAAGCACAGTAATGCCGAATTCTCTTCCGGTTCCTGGAAGGATTAGTCTTCCAAGTGTGGGTGGACGTGTGTTTTCCATAAAGCACCGCCTACCCTTTCCCCACCACCCCTTCCCCCTTAATCTGTAAAGGGGGCTACGTCCCCTAATTCCCAAGTGAGGCATTCCTCTTCCGTCGCTGGTCCATGTCTCCCCTTTTAACAAGGGGATTAGACATTTTTGCTTCTTCCGTCTTTCCCTCCCCAGTAGAAAGCGGTTTCCCCTCTCCCCAATAAAAAAGGTCTCCCCCCTCCCCAATAAAAAAGGTCTTCCCCCTCCCCAGCAGAAGAGGGGTACGCAATCCCCGTGGAAATATGCAACGCAGCCGGGCTGGGAAGACAGGCCTTCTTATAGGGAGCGATTACAACACTCTTTGTAGACAGAGATTAAGAAAGAGACAGGGAGAGAGAGAGAGAGAGAGAGAGAGAGAGAGAGAGAGAGAGAGAGAGAGAATGGGTATGGGAATAGGGAATATGTACGCAAATGGGGCTGTTAAGGCTAGGGACTTGTACATAAATTAACAGACACAGACAGGCGCATATGAGGCTCGTCTGTGAAATATTATATATATATATATATATATATATATATATATATATATATATATATATATATATATATATATATATATATATATATATATATATATATATAATGTGCGTGGGTGTGTATGTATGTATATGTTTATCTGTGTGAATAACACGTTTGATTTCAAACCTCAGAACTTGTACGAAAGTCCTAGACAAGATAAACTTCTAAAAAAAAAAAAAAAAAGATATATAAAGAGAGAATATGTTAAAAAGAAATATACGTTGTTTCTCTGATGCGATGAACAACAAAAAAACCACCAACTATACAGTGTTTTTATTTATGTCTTTTATTTTCTTTTTATTTTCTTTTTATGCCACTGGGAGCACAGGAGTCCAACGCTTGTGCTACAAGGAAGCCATGAAATGTGGGAGATTGTTAGGTATACATTTCTTCATATTCTTACATTCAGTTTTGCTAATGATGATTATAAACATCAGCGCGGCAGAAGTCAGTGTGTGGCAGGAAGATATTCATCTATCAGTGATTTTCTCCTTGGCTTGTTGATCGAAGTATAAAAAAAAGAATATTTATTATAAACGTATTGTAAAAAATTAATATTTATTATAAACGTATTGTAAAAAGTGAATATTTAATATAAAGATAATGTAAAAAAGAATATTTATTATAAACGTAGTGTAAAAAATTAATATTTGTTATAAACATCAAATGAATGAATATTTATTATAAACATGGTGTAAACATAAAATATTCATTATAAACGTAGTGTAACAAGAAATATTTATTATAAACATAGTATAAACAAAAGAATATTCATTATAAACAAAGTGTAAACAAAAGAATATTTAGTATGATAAACAAAGTGTAAACAAAAGAATAGTTAGTGTAAACAAAGTATAAACAAAAGAATATTTATCGTAAAAATAATGTAAATAGTTTTTATGATATTTATTATAAACATTCGCCAAAATTACGCCTGCAAAATATGCCTCTATTTTAAAACTCAAAATATACTTCAGTTGCTTACCCGCTTCCAGATTATGAGGGATTAGGATCCGATGCTTAACTGGAAATCATTAACATTGCAAGGCGTTCTTTAAAAATGTCCCCAATCGCATTCTTGCCTAATTTTGTTCGCTGAAGACCGGCGTACCGTTTCATTCGTATGGCACACTGTCGATAGAGAGCATATATACAGTATATGATATATATATCTTTATATATATAATTGTTATTATTTTTCTCCTCAGCATTTTATTATTTCTA
Organism: Macrobrachium rosenbergii; assembly: GCF_040412425.1. NCBI lineage: Eukaryota > Metazoa > Arthropoda > Malacostraca > Decapoda > Palaemonidae > Macrobrachium > Macrobrachium rosenbergii. Next base: position 12,764,123 of record NC_089780.1, read on the forward strand.
TAATAGATTTTTTATTTTTCCCCATTTTTATTTCTCATTTATGTGATTATTATCTGATTCTTCAATATTATTATTTTGTCATTATTTTTCATTGGGGGGCACGTGCCCAGGTGCCCCCCGCCCCCTGGATCCGCCAGTGATAGAGAGGAACGGTCCTTTGGCACCCCAGTTATTTGCTTTCTTACTTTTCGCTTCTCATTTAGCTTCCCACCTTCTCTAACCTTTGGTTAGGGTATGTGGCGTAATGTGTACTTGTATATAGTATAGCATTATTTATCTATCACTTTATCAGGCGAGCTATATTCCCTTTCATCTTCTTTATCAGGCGCCCCTGTCGCCGCTCACTTTATCACACACTATACCTTTATCAGGAATGATTAATTCTCCCCACTCATTTACCAGCGTTTCTTAACTCTTACACTTTTATCAGAGGCTTTTAACATTATTAATGTTTATTTTTTACTTTTAGCTCAGATGTGATGTTTTATAGATGGGATATTAATAGGAGTCTTAATGTCCATATAGGCACTGACAGACCTAGTTGGTTAAGAGAGTAAATTCTATTATTTTTTTCTCTCTCTCAAAAGAGCTGTCTAACTCCACTCCTTTGTCAGATAGGTTTAACCACCATCCTTTGTCATCAGCCTGAAACCTTTACATTTCTTATCATGTACATTTGTCATTACTTATCAAGTGCATTTGTCATTACTTATCATGTGCATTTGTCATTAGTTATCATGTACATTTGTCATTACTTATCATGTACATTTGTCATCACTTATCATGTACATTTGTCATTACTTATCATGTACATTTGTCATCACTTATCATGTTCATTTATCGTTACTTATGAGGTACATTTGTCATTACTTATCAAGCGCATTTGTCGTTTGAGCTCATTAACTTCTTTTGCGAGTGGTACGCCGCGCAGACTGTCCTACCCAGTAAAGTACCCGTGCCCTGCCAGTGCTCTAAACTCGAGCGTCAATAACTCAGCAGATACCACGACCGGGTCAATGGGTCACTTAAGCTTCCGCAGCCAAAATGTCCACATGCATTGCACGAAGGAGACAGTTCCATCTGGGAGGCAAAACACGACTGGGAAAAGGAGGAAATGGCCAGGAATTTGTGCTTCAAAAAAAAAAAAAAAAAAAAAAAAAAAAAAAAAAAATATATTATATATATATATATCTATATATATATATATAAGAACTCAGTGCTTTGAAAAACTGGATAGTAGTTTCTTTGTTCCCGGAAATGCGTTGAGAGAGAGAGAGAGAGAGAGAGAGAGAGAGAGAGAGAGAGAGAGAGTCCCTCTCTCTCTATCCCTCAGACCTGGGTGAATGCCAAGATGTTTACAGCAGCACTTCTACGAGTTTGTGCGTGTGTGTGTGCGTGTGTGTGTGTGTGTGTGTGTATGTGCGGGGGAGTCTAAGCTCAAGAAAGAAGAAAAATGAAAGGATCTTTGTGATACAGAACAAAGACTGACAGCAGACGTCGTCGTGCATAGACCAAAATGAACATGTACCCGTTTACCCCGAGAGAGAGAGAGAGAGAGAGAGAGAGAGAGAGAGAGAGAGAGATTCGAGAGAGAGAGATTCATTTCCCTACTGCACCATTCATTTCCCAAAACCCCCCCTCCCAACGTAAGAGGATGCCACACTTCACCATGCCACCTCCACCATATACCATACGTGGTTTATGGCATTACCAAACCCACTGCTTTATCTCTCTCTCTCTCTCTCTCTCTCTCTCTCTCTCTCTCTCTCATTCATTCAGACTGCTTGACTTCTTTCCAGCCTTTTAAAAAGGGCGCGGAGGCCCCGCCCGGGAAACGTATAATATTTCCACCGGGAAATGGCTGCATATTTTTTAGGAAAGCTTTAAAGCTGCTTTTGTGCATTGACACTGATGGGAATCCGTATGCATATGTTTTTTCTCTTCCCCCTGAAAACATATTGGCTCATCCACTATTACTTCCCTGCAAAGTCTATTTTTTTCTGCTTGTCATGCAGGTTTTTTTATGTGTATTTATTTACCGTGTACAGTGGAGTGTGTAAGGTAGTTTTGTCTGTGCTTCCTAAAATTTAATTGTTTTCTTTTTTTTCTCTCTTTATTCTTTACTATTTCATTGTCGCAGATTTTTTTGTATGAAACTGGGTGTTATCTGATGGTTGGTACCTTTAGGGAGTTATAATTTTTTTTTCAAGGTCGATTTTGTTAGCGGATCATGGTTTGTCTCCCTAAATCAAAAGGAAATTAAATTATTAATCGTCTCATGTATACACACTCACACAGACATATATATATATATATATATATATATATATATATATATATATATATATATATATATATATATATATATATATATATATTTATATGTATGCATGTATTTATGTATGCAAAAAATTTATTATAAAATTTATATATGTGTATATATTATGTATATATTATATATACATATGAGAAGGAGAGAGAGAGAGAGAGAGAGAGAGAGAGAGAGAGAGAGAGAGAGAAAAGGTTTGGGGAAGAGATAACATGGATACTTCTTTTCATATACAAGTGGAACAAGCTGCTGCGGCTACACCTAGCAATCGTTTTTACCAAAACTTTTTCTTATTGATATTTCCATATTGATATTTGCATGTGGCTTGTTTGATTCCCCCCCCCTCCTAAAAAACTGCGCTCCCCTTCCTCCCTCACACGTGCTTGCGTCCACCACTGTTTGTTTTGTGTGTTTTTTTTTTTTCGTGAGTTAATCGATGCGCAAGTGTACTTGTAGCCTTGGCCTGATCGTCTCAGTAGGCTTTTATTACTTTATGATGTCATTTTCTGTTTTCAACTTTTTTTATTTTAGTTTTTTTTTTTCGTTCTCGATATATCCTTTTTCGTTGTTTCATAATAATCTAAATGTAGATAATTGTATAAACCATTCTAAATATATATAATTATATATATGTATATAATATATAATATTTATAATGCTCTAAATATATATAATTATATATATAATATATATATATATATATAATACTCTAAATATATATAATTATATATAATATATATATAATATATATATAGATTATATAATATATACGTACATATACCATATATTTATTTTACAATATATTTGTACCCATACATAATTGTGGATGTGTTTCTCCAATGCTACTTAATATTTTGCTATATTAAAAAAATTGTACAGAATTGTACATATAGGTTACTTGGTAAGTACATGTGAAAGGGAATTTCCCCTTGCCGCACCCAAAGCTTGGGAATAATATTTACTTCCTTGTAGAATTCAATAAGGAAAATCAGGACTCCCCTTTCTGGTCGTTTCAGGAATCGAAGGCCTTTTTAACCGGTTCTGTGTTCGTATGTTCTGTAGTTTCGTTTTGTCGTATATATGAGAGTTTCTTCTGCTATGTTCCGGTCCTTTTGGTGATGTCTCAGTTGAAGAAAATGGTTAGGATCGTATCTTGTGTCGTGTGGTCTTGTGGTAATTTGGGCGCACACATACACACACATTACGTATATATATATATATATATATATATATATATATATATATATATATATATATATATATATATATATATATATATATATATATATATATATATATATATATATATATTATGAACTCCAGGGTAGTGCGGAGTTGATCAGGTTCATCTGATCTGATTTTATAGATCAATACCACTATGGAAGAACTCCAGTGAGTACCATCGCTGATAAAAATCTCTGATAAAAATCTCAGATAAAAATATCTGATAAAAATCTCTGATGAAAATCTCAGATGAAAATCTAAGATAAATATCTCTGATGAAAATCCCAGATAAAAATTTCAGATAAATATCTCTGATGAAAATCTCTGATAAAAATCTCAGATAAAAATCTCTGATAAAAATCTCAGATAAAAATCTCAGATAAAAATCTCAGAGAGTATACATAAAACACTTGACGAAAATTAACAGTTTAATACAAGACATGTTTAGCTTATGATTACAAACCCCTCTGAAAACTGAATGGGGGAGAAAAAAAACATATCCATACGTTTTAACAATAAAACGCCATACACGACCGCAATCGCCTCTCTAACTATCACGCCAAAGCAAAGAGAAATCAACAGAGAAAGGTAGAAAGCTTTCTTTCTCAAAGACACGATAGTAGGAGACAAAATCGGGGATAGGAAACCTCAACCTACTTACAGTATTTACTGTAACCTTGTACGAAATACATGCTTCTGTTTTGTACCCCAAAACAATTCAGGAACAGTGAGAGCACAGAGACTGAACAATTATATGTGACGGGGAACACTGTAGACTCCAGAGGTCGTCCCTACATTAGCTGAAAGTGGTCTTGTCTCGACACACTGTGGCGTCCAAAAGTCGTCCTTGTACTGAGTGGCCTGGCTTCAACACACGAAAAACACAAGTAATGAAGATGATAATGTATAAATATTGCTCTAAAGGGTCCACACTAATATCATTGTTAAAGGCTCGAGCAGTAGAACTTTATAAAAGCTTTCGAACCTTTCTCTGGGTTCATTTTCAGTAAAAAAAAAAAAAAGAGTAGAATTTTATCAAAGCTTTCGAACCTTTCTCTGGGCTCATCTTCAGTCAAAAAAAAAAAAAAAGTAGAATTTTATAAAAGCTTTCGAACCCTTCTCTGGGTTCATCTTCAGTTCAAAAAAAAGAGACTAGAATTTTATAAAAGTTTTCGAACCCTTCTCTGAGTTCATCTTCAGTCAGATGAACCCAGAGAAAGGTTCGAGTTTATAAAATTCTACTCGACCCTTTAGCAATTACATTATTATGGACCCCATTAGAACATTTATGAACCCTCGTAATAGAGAATTTCTCTCCCAATGTAACTAAAATGGCGATCTTTCTTTTCTCCACCACCGAAGGGCCTCCTGAAGATAACAAGGCTCAGAGAGGCACGAAGTCCTGGCCTCCAGATCTCAGCCCCAAACTCCAGTTCAGGGTACGTGGACGGGCGAATAGGTCACGCCCCGACGACACAGCACGCAGAAGGGCATCACAAAAAGTATCCTTTATAAGGTCAGCTGCCGGGAAATAGCACCCTGGTCCTTCTCGAGCGGAGCCGAATACAGAATTCTCTCTTCACGCGCCCAAAGGCACCCCCCTCGACAGATCCGAGGGGCAGGTCAAGATGAAATAAATGAGGCTACGAACGATCGAACCACCATCATGCATGAAAAACAAAAACAATCTGCATGGGCGGAGTAACAATTAATACAATTACAATCCTTGAGGGGAGGCAGAAGACCCGAATTCAGCATTCAGGGAGAACAGCAAAAGAAATTGGACTCAACTTGCAAAAACTTCCTTTAAAATAAAAAGTGTCGACAAAAAACTTAATCAATTACGTTCATTTATAATAGTATATATATATATATATATATATATATATATATATATATATATATATATATATATATATATATATATATATATATGTGTGTGTGTGTGTGTGTGTGTGTGTGTGTGTGTGTGTATGTACGTTCTTACGCGCACGAGCGAGCTACCTTTTTCAATAAAACGTTAGGAAATCATTCTTTCAAGTGAAGTAGCGAGGTGGACGGTACTCTTTCCTTTGACATAATGCGAATTCCGAGAACTGTTGTCCATTTCTCCATTTAATTGGATCTTCGAGAATGCCTGGAACTTCTGAAGGTCTCTGTTGAGAATCCATTGACGTAGAATGATACTTTTCTAGAGAGCTTCTAGTCTGTTCTTTGTTGCTCTGTTCTCTCCCATGAATCTTGTTATTACATTGTTATTGCAGTGTTATTATTCAAGTTCAGTTTTATTATTTAAATTCAGTGGTGTTATTTAAATTCATTGTTATTACAATGAATTTAAACAAAAACAAAAACAATCTTCAAAGTCATGAATGTGCTTCTTTCCCAAGTATGTCTTAGACGGTGGTTGAAAATTACATAAAAAAAAATAGGCAAGCAACCATATTGCTATAATGAGTTGTATGAGATTTGATCTACCATGCCAACCATTGTGGGAACATTCGGCCCATTCAGCGCTGAAGTTAATGAAAAAAGGGAGTTGGAGGAGTTGAACAGCAAGGTAAAGAGATCCAGAAAATAAGTTAAGACTAAGTACATGGATCTCAAGGTGGATCTGGGAGAAAACACTGCCGTTACACTAAACGATAATAGTTAGAGGTGTTGGACAGCAAGATTGAAGAAAGGAAGTGAGAATGGAAATTAGGTAAAAGGATGTATTCCACTGTATGAAAATGGAAAGGGCATTGTTACATCCACTGGAAAACATGGCATTAGACGAAGTACATTTGCTTTTAGTATTTTTTTATATTTAATTTTTCACTGGGAATACTCGTTGTGAAAAGTGTAATCATTTTCAATTCTAATCTTCCTGAAAATGTATTCGTTTTGGTGTTCTGTGTCTCCTGCAGGTAGTCTTTGAAAGTGAGGTTTTAGTAAACACTCCAAACCATTAATTACTATTCTTGTAAAGCCTATTGTTGTTTGATATAAAGTTATTCATTTCATTCAGAATTTCAGATCAGTTCCATAAAAGGAAAGGTGAACTAGCTCAACCTGTATTGAATTGCTCTCTCTCTCTCTCTCTCTCTCTCTCTCTCTCTCTCTCTCTCTCTCTCTCTCTCTCTCTCTCTCTCTCTCTCTCTCTCTCTCTCTCTCTCTCTCTCTCTCTCAAAATTACTAAACTGTTGGCTGTTTAGTAATTTTCAAATAAAACTTTCCAGAAAATGCATTAATTTATGATGTTAAAGATCTTCATTAGGCAATTCCTTGACATAGAGGTTTTAGTAAAACTTTATGACATACTGAATAGCTTCGTCAAGTAATTGATTGAGAATCTTCCAGCGTTGAATATTATTTAAGTAATATTTTTCATTTTGAGGTTTTTTACATTTTTCAATTCATTCACACCAATGCAATCCATTCCCCAAAAGGTACTCTACTCTTGATCAACCTTCATTGATTTGTCTCATATTCGAAGTCTCTCTCTCTCTCTCTCTCTCTCTCTCTCTCTCTCTCTCTCTCTCTCTCTCTCTCTCTCTCTCTCTCTCTCTCTCTCTCTCGGAGCGAAGTTTAATTAATGCAGGGAGGTTGAACAGGGCAAAAAAAATAAGTGGATCTGATCCCTCTTATATCTTCCTCATTAAATCTGCGTCAGTCCCTTTTCTCGAATTATTACTGTTTCTGTTCCTGCGCAGTCCTCGACGTTTAGAGAAATAATATTTCCCGGCTCAGTCAATGTTGAGGAAGCTTTACAGGTTTTAATTTTTTCTTTTAGTTTTTTTTTTATCGCTGCTTAAATGTTACGGAGAGCTTGACAGTTTTTATATTTTGTATTAGTTTTTATTTTTTTACCGCTGCATAAATCTTACGGAGAGCTTTGCGGTTTTTTATTTTTATTCTTATTTCTTTACCGCTGTTTAAATGTTACGGAGAGCTTGGCAGTGTTTTTTTAATACTGCGGCTGTTGTTGCTGTTAGCGATGCGGTTCTTCCGGCTGTTTCAGGAACTGGTGACGTGCTGGAGTACCACAAGTAATTTTATTGGGTCGTAACCATAAAATCTCGTGTGACAGATGACCGACGACTCTTCTTCTTCAGCTGCGTGAAAGAGCAGGTCATTTTCATTATCTTCGCCAATGATGTCTTTTGATTGGTCAGTTTATTCTTATATAATAACGATTGATGGAATATATATATATATATATATATATATATATATATATATATATATATATATATATATATATATATATATATATATATATATATATATATATACCTCACTACATAGTGAGCGAGCAACCATTTTGTCTAATTTATTAAAATTTTCTATCGTGTGTAATTTTCAGGTCTAATGTAATGGCTGTTTAAGATTTCGGTGATATCACATTACGGCAATCCATTTGTCCTTCTTGCCTACAAAAGATAGGTGTTATCCGACATCTAATCAAAGATAATATTATAAGAGTAAAACCGTTTATCAAAACTTCCACTCAGAGAAAGATTCTTCGCTGAGCAAAAGGGGATTTGATGCTATTTTTACCATCTTTTTGGTAGTTGGTCAATTTTTGGCTGATTACTTGACGCAGCTCCGTTCGTAGAGAAAACATATCTTCGAGCTCACTGACACTTGCGATTTTGTATGAAACATTTACTGCTTTGTTTTGCAAGAGTCTTTTATTTGTAGTTTATGAATTTGTTCAGGAAACTGCGGGATGAATAACCTATTGGTTAATATGTAAGTTGATTTTGTTGCCTTTACACAGCATGAAAAATGTTCTCGCGCGTATTTTCTATATCGGGACATAAACAAGAATAACTAATATTGATTTTCATATTTATAAAAGCCCCAAAATACTACGTCTACTGACAACGAGTAGAACATTACGTCTTTGCAGAAATTACATTTCTACTCACCGTCCAATAGAAACATTAAGATTTCCGAAACGGTTTCATAAAATAGATTCTAAGGAAGTTTTAGTTTTACCTTATAATGGCAAGACCACGTTACGCTCACCCCATAACTCAAGGGGCAGAAATCCATTACGTCCACTTTGTAAATCACGGTCTAGTTTTACGTTCGCGACGGAACAAAGGTTTTATTGCAGTGTGACGCCGTTCTGGGAATACACTCGGCTCCGTTTTACGAAAGAGAGGTAACGCATTGCAGTCTCTGGTGCTTCCTTTGACGAATGAGGAGACGCAATGGACAGGTATCGCCTGGTTAGAAGCCTCAAGTTATCGACGCTCGTGATGGATTTTTGTGCCGGAAGGTAATGCTGAATACTTTTTCTTCGAATTTGGCACTGGTCCTTTCCTGGTTTATCCGCTGCGGCATCAGGGTGGTAAATTTCGGGAAGAAAGGGAGTGGACAGGTAGTTACCAGACGCTAAATATTACTAAAAAATGAAATAGGGAATAATCAGTGATATTATCTTTTTGGCTTGCAGAGAAATTATGATATAGAATATGAAGAGTACAAAAGAAATCAGAAAATTATTGCCGCAAGAGTCAAGTTAAAAATTAAAGAAAGAGAGAGAGAGAGAGAGAGAGAGAGAGAGAGAGAGAGAGAGAGAGAGAGAGAGAGAGAGAGAAATACTTTGCCTTTTTGGAACATTTTTGGTTTAGTGTCTGCCAAATGAACGTATAATTTCTTATAGCAATTCTTATTTAATAATAGATATATTAATGGTTACAGATTCAAAATACTAATTTTACCTCTCAAATTCCTTTATCCCACTTTTAATGGGAACATTCGAGTATGACGTTCGCATTGTGAAATTTTATCTTTGTCAGTCGTGCTGTGTATAATGCTCAGTGAAATAAACGCTTTGGAAATATCTGTCGCTACAGACATCTGGTGTTTTGCACTGTTCTTAATATTTTTAGCTTATTAGGTGTCTCCAAGATTTAAGATGCAGTACAGTGGAAATTACCATTCATTTTGCTTTTTTTTTCAGAACAAATATTTCCTAAATGAGTTTGTTGCGTAATATGCCAATCAATTTTCTTCGGTTTTTTTAAACAAATGGGACAGCGTCATAGTAAACAGAATTTATTCTTCAATTTATATAACCCTAGATGCCTTTTCGTTATCCACCATTATCAGAAAATGGCTAAATTATTTTTTCCGTTATTCACTATTACAAAATGGCTAAATGATGTTCTTTCTGTTTTATATTCCAAGACTGAGTTAATATGAATGCATTAATTTATTGATAAATGCATAAATTCAAATTACTTATTAGTAAAGCTTCCTCCAGTTTCATAAATTAATACCGAACTGATTAACGTTAACCAGGGAAGCACCAAGTCATCTAACTGGTCTAGGTTGAAATTTGGACGAACATGATGCAATAATACCGTATATTTTCCTGTTCTTTTTCAGACGCCTGTTGAAGAATAATTCAAAGTAGCAAGGTTGTCCTCGCAAAATTTGCATACGAAGTTTTCTGACTCCGGGTAAAAGGTATGTAAATATATATTTTATTGTTTTTTATCATGCTTATTGTATAAATTGGTTAACTCTGCATGCTTTGGATATTTTAAATTTTATACTTTTCATTTAATCGAATATTCTTGATATATGCATTTTGCGTTATGGAAATGTTATTCTCAGTTATAAATATAAACTTTAATCTGTAAGTTTCTATACTAGATGCTGACCAAGAAAGAGAGAGAGAGAGAGAGAGAGAGAGAGAGAGAGAGAGAGCAAGCGAGCAGTATAGTTTTTGCTTGAATGTGCGGTTGACTTTTAGTATGGGGAACAGAATTTATGATCTCTGGTATAGCCTCAGGAGCAAGAAATCAGATTTTATTGCTTTACTTCGCCAAAGGAGCCCCAAGCCATTAAAATCAATTCTTCTCTCTCTCTCTCTCTCTCTCTCTCTCTCTCTCTCTCTCTCTCTCTCTCTCTCTCTCTCTCTCTCTCTCAGCTGCAAAAAATATAAAGAATATAATTCAAGTTAAAATGTCAGTTATTTATTTTTTCTTTAGGTAAAACATACCAGTGGTTCTTTTCAAATGAGAGATTAATTTACTGTTCTCTCTCTCTCAAAAACAAGAATATCTCTCTCTTCTATATCTATATAATCTCTCTATCTATATATATATATATATAAAACAAGAATATAAAATATATATTATATATATATATATATATATATATATATATATATATATATATATATATATATAAATATATATATATATATATATGTATATATTATATATATATGTATATATATATATTATATATATATAATATATATATATATATATATATATATATATATATATATATATATATATATATATATAGAGTCTATTAGACCATTTCGCATTGGACCAACTGGTGTTAGACCAATGGTCATTAGACCAGTACTCTGGGACCTATATGTATGTGTATACGTATACTGTGTATAAGATCTCCATAGTCCACAGATACATTTCACTTGTAGAAATCTCCCGTAGCAGTGAAAGTTATAGAAAGAAAGAAAAAGAAAGCGAGTTTTATGGGAAGGAACCAATAAGCGCGACTAGCATTCTGGTATGAAAATATAAATTGAAAAAATTAAGCACACAGAACTGGCAGTTCGTTTGTCAACAAAATATATTGCTGACTGCTACTAGGTTACAGAAAAATTAAATTCTCTCTCTCTCTCTCTCTCTCTCTCTCTCTCTCTCTCTCTCTCTCTCTCTCTCTCTCTCTCTCTCTCTCTCTCAAAAATAAGATAAAGTTCCTAAAAGAAGGCAAGTATTTATCTCTCTCTCTCTCTCTAAAAAAAAAGATTCCAAAAGGGCAAGTATTTCTCTCTCTCTCTCTCTCTCTCTCTCTCTCTCTCTCTCTCTCTCTCTCTCTCTCTCTCTCTCTCTCTGAAGTTTTCATCCCTGTGTCAGTCTATAGGAATTTCTTCCTCTTCACAAACATAATTAAAATCTCTCTCTCTCTCTCTCTCTCTCTCTCTCTCTCTCTCTCTCTCTCTCTCTCTCTCTCTCTCTCTCTCTCTCTCTCATGAAGTTTTCATCCCTTTGTGAGCCTACATGAATTTTATTTTGCCCTTTTCATCGTGATATTACAAAGGAAACAGTTTTCTGAAACTGGCTTCAGTATTTGTCAGTCTGTACTTTTGTATCTGTCTGGTAGGTTGTATATTCTTGGGTTTTGGAGAGAGAGAGAGAAGAAGAGAGAGAGAGAGAAGAAGAGAGAGAGAGAGAAAGAAACTTTTTAAATAAATTATGATGGATAATTGAAGAATGGGAGAGAGAGAGAGAGAGAGAGAGAGAGAAGAGAGAGAGAGAGAGAGAGAGAGAGAGAGCAATTTTTAAATACATGATGATGGATAATTGAATAGTGAGTGAGAGAGAGAGAGAGAGAGAGAGAGAGCAATTTTTAGATAAATGATGGATAATTGAAGAATGAGAGAGAGAAGAGAGAGAGAGAGAGAGAGAGAGAGAGAGAGAGAGAGAGAGAGAGAGAAAGCAACCTTTTAATTAAGTGATTACTGGTAAATCTTTTAAATAAGTGATTACTGGTAAATGAAGAGAGAGAGAGAGAGAGAGAAAGCAACCTTTTAAATAAGTGATTACTGGTAAATGAAGAGAGAGAGAGAGAGAGCAACCTTTTAAATAAGTGATTACTGGTAAATGAAGAGAAGAGAGAGAGAGAGAGAGAAGAGAGAGAGAGAGAGAGAGAGAGAGAGAGAGAGCAATATTTAACATAAATGATGATGAATAATTGAAGAATGAGAGAGAGAGAGAGAGAGAGAGAGAGAGAGAGAGAGAGAAAGCAACCAACCTTTTAAATAAGTGACTACTGGTAAATGAAGAGAAAGAGAGAGAGAGAGAGAGAAGACTGGTAATTAATGTTTGAGGAATCCGCATCAAATGTTCTCGTGATTTATTCATGGCCTCCACTCCTGTCATTTTGACCTTCTCTCTCTCTCTCTCTCTCTCTCTCTCTCTCTCTCTCTCTCTCTCTCTCTTCTGATTTCTGTTTGAATTATTTATTGGCTCCGACCCACTGCGAGAAAGGCGTCCTGCCTCGTAATTAATATATGAGATTTGGCAGGCTGAATTTTAATTCTATTTTATATTCTTTTTTTTTTCTCATTTCCTCTCCATGGGGATTTTGGAAAGTAAAAAAAAATGGTTTTTTTTTTGCTTGTATTGTGCTTTTATTATTTCGTAATGTGCTTGTTTTGAATGTGTTTGTAATTAATGAAATGGTTAATAGGATTTATAGACATTGTGTTAAGTTGTGAATACAGGGAAGGTATTTTTGAAATTCAAATCAGGACATGCAATGAAAGAAATTAGAAACGAAGAGAAGGGACAAAATAAACGAGAGAGAGAGAGAGAGAGAGAGAGAGAGAGAGAGAGAGAGAGAGAGAGAGAGAGAAGCACACTCGTTTCATTAGATGGAAAGAAAGCAATTAGAACCCAAAATATTTCTATTTCAAGATAGGATATTGATAATACGTTTTAAAATCTTCATTTTGCCTAAACCTCCCAAATTTCAGCGACACAATTCAAGTCCATAAGATAAAACCAAAGGAAAACTCTGGAGTGTTTTTTTTTTCCTGATAATAACAACTTTAATAATGAAGGTCTTCCAGTTTCTGTGATGAGGGAATTAAAATTTCTTTTGAAGTTAGCAAAGTATAGGAAAAATTATATTGCGGTTTTTATATATATTTTTTTTTGGGTGGGGGGGGATTTTCAAACTCCTTAAAAATAGGAAACAGATGCAATAGTTCCTTTTCACTTTTACCGGAAGGGGGGCGTGTTTTTCAGTTGTAGTTTTCCCGTACAGTTTTCCCGTGAAGTGGAATTTCGGATCAAGAATAAGGAATGAAAACGACAAATCTCTCTCTCTCTCTCTCTCTCTCTCTCTCTCTCTCTCTCTCTCTCTCTCTCTCTCTCTCTCTCTCTCTCTCTCTCAAAAGAACAAGTGGAATCTAAATCTAAATCTAGAATGTATATTCCCGTCTGAGTGGAGTTGAAAATTTGATCGTGGCCCTCTAAGGGTCTTGAGAGAGAGAGAGAGAGAGAGAGAGAGAGATGAGAGAGAGAGAGAGAGAGAGAGAACTAAAAGCAATAAGCACAGCGTCGAATACAGAAATGACCTAGTAAGTGTTATTCATTAATTAGTACTCACTCAAAGGTAAATAAATTGAAATATCCTAATATTGAACCTGAAAGAATTATTTATTTCAGTACAAAAATCATAACAAAGAGTTGACACATGTGAGTCTAATTCAAATTATATTAATAAGGTCGACTCAGTAACAGTTTTTAACATTACCATTACTCCAAGTAATTTCTCCCAGATAACGTTGCAGATTCACACGAAACACTTTTTGCTCGGCTGTCTTGAGTATAAGTAAATATAGTATGTATTTTTTCTAGATTTTTTTCGCTAAAGAACTTAATTTTAGCTCAAATTTACCACAGCTCATACTGACATCATAATGTATTCTCGAGATCCTTCGCCCAAGGAGCTGGCAAACATAAGAACTACGCTCTCTCTCTCTCTCTCTCTCTCTCTCTCTCTCAGTTATAATGAAACCTTGGGTTAATTCATACAGTGATACAGGTTATCATTTGCAAATTTTCTGAGGACTGTATATTCTTTTAAAAAGACAAGATCTAAATACAGTCGACATTATATACAAGGAACCAATCGATAGTATATGGTGTGATAAAGAAATTAGGAATTTTAAATGTTGATGAAGAACTTAATGGTAAAAATTTGAAATTTGAAATTGGAGGGAAAAACCAACTTAATTCCCAATCTACGTGCCGTCCTACAAAGGTAAAAAGAAGAAGAAGAAGAAGAATAACGAAGAGTTGATAAAGAAGTTAGATATTTTAAGTGTTGATGAAGAACTTAATGATAAAAATTTGAAATATTGGAGGGAAAAACTAATGTAATTCTCAATCTACTTTCCGTCCTATAAAGGCAATAAGAAGAAGAAGAGGAAGAATAACGAAGAATGGAATGAACATAAAGGAAATACAAACCCCCTCTTACGTGAGGAAACGGAAAAATGGAACATGTTCTTACCGTGGACACGAAGGAGAACATTGCTGAATCCTGCCATAGGCCTAAGCAGAAGGTCATAATTTTATTTTATTTTTTTTTTTTTTTGCTTGTGCATTCTCGTGAACAAACGTGATCCGTATGTGATTGTATATGATTTCTTGGTAAATAGCCGTACATGTGGCGTACATATTACTGTCTTCGTTAGGACAAATACTTTATTGAAGTTTAAATAATTCAGTTTTCTTTTTTTTTAATTAATCAAGGATTTGTTTTATATGGAAAAAATAAGACATGAAAAAATGGTACGATTACAAAAGTTTTACTTCCTTTCGACAGAGAGAGAGAGAGAGAGAGAGAGAGAGAGAGAGAGAGAGAGAGAGAGAGAGATATTTTGCTCTCTCTCTCAAATTTTCGTTTGTTAAAGCGTAAATTTGTTCGGGACACACAAATGGTTGGTGATACCTCAGTGTTTGTCAATAATAATAATAATAATAATAATAATAATAATAATAATAATAATAATAATAATAATAATAATAATAATAATAATAATAATAATAATAATAATCTTTATTTCAGTTCAGGGCCATGTACATGTGATATACGAAGTAGAGACAATACATTACACACAATCAAGATATACGACATAAAATGATATAATAATGGCAATGACAGTATTGATATTGAGAATAGTAGTAAAAATATTAAAAGTTATTAGTAACATGAACAAGTAAACAAAATCCTTGTTGCACAAAATACCAATGGAAAAATCTACATGTAAGACAAGTGAATTACTAAATGAATAAAGAGGAAATAAAAAAAAAATAAATAAGCAAGTCAATAATAAAAACTTCGCGGATAATACTTGTGAATTAGGACATCGTGTATTGCATTGCAAATGGATCCCGTTGATATACCATGCTGAAATCAGATAAGCGACGGCAGTAATAACAGGCGTGTGAGCTATGAATAAATTACATGCCCATTTATTGCATACCCTGCACAGCCCAGTTATCAATCTTTCTCTCTTTATACCTCATGCACAAATAAACACTAGTTTTAGAAATATGCTAATAAAGGCTTTTACATAAACCAACTTCACCGTCGTATTGTCATTATGGCAGGGTGCGTTGTGTCATTATCACGTGGATTGCCGGAAAGATGAAAACTTAGAGAGAGAGAGAGAGAGAGAGAGAGAGATGTCTCGAGATATTTATATATATAAATTATATATATATATATATAGGATATTTTATATATATAGGATATTTTAGAGAGATATATATATCTCGATAGGATATACACAGAGAGAGAGAGAGAGAATGTTTCGAGAAAGGATATTTTATATTTTAGAGAGAGGATATTTCAGAGAGAGAGAGAGAGAGAGATGTCTCGAACGGATATTTTACCTCACATTTCGGTGTTCATTGCTTAACAAGGAATTCCACGAATTTGATCATCTCAACCTTTTACAAGGCCCCAGATTCTTAGCTAACATTCAAAGACAGCGATAAAAGACTCCTAAAAGCAGAACAGTTCACGTGGAAATCCAGTGCAATAAGATATAGTTTTACGTTCAGTTCTCATTTTGAAAACTATCACAGACAATGTTAAGAACGTGCCACATTTATGACGTCACGATGACGTCACAATGCCATGACTAAGCCACGTGAGAATATTCACCTTAATTCATGAGGAAGGCTTTTGAAAATGTCCTAAATTATGACGGACACAATGAAATTAAAAAGCTTTATACAGTCACGTATTTAATGTACAGCATTATCAAATACGTTTAAAATTATCACCTTTTTTTATCGGTTCATGTTTTATTCTTCTGTTAAAGAGCTTGAGATTCCTCTTTATATTGTCTGAGATCTAAATTAACAGCATATTTGTAAATATAACAGTTTAGCTGTTATATATATATATATATATATATATATATATATATATATATATATATATATATATATATAAATATATAATATATATATATATATATATATATATATATATATATATATATATATATATATATATATATATATATGTTGTATTTCACACTACATGTATAAACAGAGAGAGAGAGAGAGAGAGAGAAACAGGAAATACTGATATGATGCTGAGAAGTTCGCCTTGTATTTCAGCCACCATTGTTTCCCCGGGACCACAATATTGTACAGCATCAGTGCTATTACCGTTAACATTTGTGTCTTCAATTGATGACAGGTATCTGTTAGTCGAGATGCCATGTTGAGAGCGCGCAGACATTTCTCCTCTACTGATTTCGTGCCATTTTAAATATTTATTAATTTCCCGGTACATATTAGAATGTTGGTTTGCGTTGATGAAGGGACGTTATTGATTCTTTATTCTTGTTCTCCTAAAAACAGGTTATTTTTTAAATGACCGACGATTTTAGAAAATGCTTCAGTGGCTGTCGTTTTGTGCTAATTCAAAACTGGATGATTTTTGAAGAGGATTCCATTCAAAATTAGCATCACACATGGTTTTAGATATTTCGTTAATATTAATGATTTTTTTTTTACTTTCCTCCCATTCTTTTAAATTTTTAATATTTCCGATTATATATTCTAGAGATTTTAAAACAAGTTGCGCTTAAAATTAAGGTTTATTTACGATTACTCAAGTTAGAGAGAGAGAGAAAGAATTTCTAGTCTTTAGTCAGTCATTTGTTTATCTGTCATAGATATGTGAAGTTTCAAAAAGCAAAAGGATGTCGGTGGTTTTATATATATATATATATATATATATATATATATATATATATATATATATATATATATATATATATATATATATATATGGATGATGTTATATATATATATTGGATTCAGCAAAACAGATATTTAGGTTTCAGCAAAACAGCTCAGAGAGAGAGAGAGAGAGAGAGAGAGAGACGTAAAAAAAAGAACTTCAGTTTTATTCCCAATTCCTCGTTGGAAATGGTGCACTTACTTGCATGCCCCTAGGCCGTAAAATTTCAAGAAGGAAAATGCCCTGGTCCGGTAAAAAGGTCGCTTTATTTTCGGGAAAAAACATTTCCTATGTAAATGGTTCCAACAGTTTTTATTGTCCGTTGTTTTTTTTTAGGTCTGGCCTCTTTCAAGCCTTTTAAAAGGGAGCAGAATCTCTTCTTTTTTTTTTTAAATCACAAATTGAAATCCCACACTTTTGTTACTTGAAAGATAATTAGTGAAAGTTCGTGATGACATTCATTAAGTTATGCTCCATTGTCGATTATTTTTTGCAAAGATATGAAAATTTTGATTTTAGGGTCGTGAAGTTAAAAACTTGACGTAAACTGTCTATTAAGCTTTGCCAGTGTTTCATTAATTCAAGTGTTTTTTATTTAATTAATTACTACCATATAACACGAAAAGCTCCCCTTATTTGATAACTTTAATACTTCAAATTTACAAGTGAACTTCAGATCTTCAGTCAATCTTTACCGTTTCAGGTGCCACCTGTATCCTGTATCACGTATTAACTGAGAACTACAAACTTCCAACAAACTCTGTACTGTTGACCTAGGGTCTGCTAACTGCAGGAAATTATCGGCTGTATTGTAACAAAACTTCCCTCAGAGGTAATAATCTAATCACCATAACATTAAGAATAACAGTCATGACTATAGGAAAATCTACTGTCCTTAAACCCACCTATAATACGTTTGTTAAATAATGCAGCCACATTATATTTGAAAGCTTAGCTGAACCGCGGTTCATGAGATAACCAATTCGTGCACAATCCACGAGCAACCTGTTACTACAAAGTTTTTCATTGTCTGGCTTAAAGGGAATTGTTTCAGACACAACAGAGCAAAGGGAAGTTTAATGAGTAGAAGGGGACACTAAGTTAGCTTCCGTGTATCCTCATCCCGATATATAATCTTTAGAATTTTAACAGCTGTTAAGTAGTTATCATTGGATACAGCCAAACCTTCGTCCATTTTATTGTCAGTGTTTTTTTTCTCTGAAATCTTGTTGGGGAATTATTTTCCATTTATTCCGTAAATCCTGTTGGGAAATTATTTTCCATTTATTCCGTAAATCCTGTTGGGAAATTATTTTCCATTTATTCCGTAAATCCTGTTGGGAAACTATTTACCATTTTTTCCCCGTAAATCCTTTTGGGAACTTCTATACCATTTTTTTTTTCTAAAATTTCGTTGGGAAACTATTTACCATTTTTTCCGTAAATCCTGTTGGGAAATTCTTTACCATTTTTCCGTAAATTCCACTGGCAAATTATTTACCATTTTTCCCGTAAATCCTGTTGGGAAACTACATTATTTTCCATAAATTCTGCTGGGAAATTATTTGACCACTTTAACATTTTTTTTAGAAATACAAAATGGACAAAGCACTATATTACCATAAACATTCATGAAATGTGTAATAAAGCACTAGGTTAAGAAAGCATATTTCAGTATCAGTGCAGAGCATCAGACCATATATTAAAAATACATTTTCCTTTTACAGTATACACAGTACGTTGGCATCAAATCTCTGAAACGTAGACTTTGTGATTAGGTATTCAATACTGTTTGTGCAAATATTGAAAACACTACGTAATGCATTGGGAGGCAACTGTCAGGAGGTATGTTACTCAGGGAGCCTCCTCATTGCAAGCAATAATATATATATATATATATATATATATATATATATATATATATATATATATATATATATATATATATATATATATATATATATATATATATATGTTGTGATGAAAATTTCTTAAATACAAATTTGTTATTTTTTCATATCACGTTTTTTTGTGTGTGTAAATAAACGACGCAATCTGAATCTCGAAGCTTACTAGGTAAAATATTTCCTGTTGTATTATTCGAACCGATTAATAATGTCAGTATCATTTGAATGTCAGCTAATTATTTACGTGGAAAATCTCTGTCTCTCGGGTTTCAGAATTCTAATTCTTTCGTTTCATCATGACGTCAAAGCTATCATTTTTTTTTTTTCTTAAAAATAACAGTGATATTCTGTTATGATTATAAGATCCGGCGATTTGCTTCATATTGCTTATAATTTATATACGGGTCAGTCATGAGTATCTGGTAAATGTATGGAGATACTTCTCTCTCTCTCTCTCTCTCTCTCTCTCTCTCTCTCTCTCTCTCTCTCTCTCTCTCTCTCTCTCTGTCACCATATCTCAGCATTTTGTTAACTGCTCATATAAAATATTTTTTTTAAATATTTTATAAGACGATTGTTCCACGTCAAGAGAGAAAGCCCCGTCTCTCTCTCTCTCTCTCTCTCTCTCTCTCTCTCTCTCTCTCTCTCTCTCTCTCTCTCTCTCTCTCTCTCTCTCTCCTCGTACACTGTGCATGCATCTTTATGTCCTAGACACAATCACCCAATTCCCTGAAATAAATAATAGAAAAGTTTGAATAATATAGGTCAGGTATGAACCTTGGTGCAAGAAACTGCCTCACGTCGTGGTCTTATCAAGTATTCAGAGAAGATATATTTTTTAAAGTCCTTTAAAGCGATTGTTACATGTAGGCAATAGAAAACAGCTGAATTTGGGAGGTTTAGGCAAATTCAAGGTTTTAAAACGTATTATCATTATTCCTATCTTGAAATAGAAATATTTTGGGTTCTAATTGCTTTCTCTCCTTCTGATGAAACGAGTGTGCTTCTCTCTCTCTCTCTCTCTCTCTCTCTCTCTCTCTCTCTCTCTCTCTCTCTCTCTCTCTGGAAAGTAAAAGATGCATCCTTTGATTTAACCCTTGTCTTTTCTATTTTTAAAATATATTAATTATTTTATTTCTCATTTTCTTATTTATTTTAGTTTTGTGTTCATACACATTTTTTGTATATAAGCCTGTTGTTTGTGTTTGTTTGTTTGTTGTACTTAAATAACATTATTGAAGTACATTTCCCGTACGCGAATTAAAAATGAAATGTGTATACATGGTTTCCACCCCGCGATAAAATTGCATCATTTTAATATATATTTTTTTTTGTAATTTGAATTCAAATGATGCCCTGGCCTGCCATATTGGATTACACGGTCCCCTGCCAAATGAGTATCTGTTTAATTACAGGTATATATATATATATATATATATATATATATATATATATATATATATATATATATAGAGAGAGAGAGAGAGAGAGAGAGAGAGAGAGAGAGAGAGAGAGAGAGAGAGAGAGAGAGAGAGAGAGAGAGAGAGATGTACACATACAGACATTTTATATATATATATATATATATATATATATATATATATATATATATATATATATATATATATATATATATATGTGTATATATAATTTAATTTTATTAATTTTTGATTTTTCACTTATTTTGGTCACTCTTTATGTCAAGTATTTTACAGAAAAAAAAAAAATAATTAAAATTACTAATACCGCACGATCCCCATTCATTACAATACACGATGAAAGCGTGCAAACACTCATTCACTATAAAGCCAGAGGACATTCAGGAAAGAGAGAGAGAGAGAGAGAGAGAGAGAGAGAGAGAGAGAGAGAGAGAGAGAGAGAGAGAGAGAGATGTCAGTAGGGTAGGGAAAGCCAGATATTGGATAATGACGCCAACAATTAAAATATGTTTTAAGACACATCATCATTATATCTCAACTCGATGTTTCTTTATGTTCCTTTTTTTTTTGTAACTTGAGTTCACCAAAATCCCTGAATGGACCGGCGAACGATGTAAGTCATTAGGAAGTTGAACTCCAGTGCGACTGATATTTAGATGATCAGACGATCTCGTTCCATGCGTACCAATTCGGCGATTCACTGAGTAGCAGTGGCGTCGCTGTTAGGGAGTCCCAGACCCGCCCTCCCCCCAGTTGAAATTCCCATTGTAGCTAAACTATAGTTCAAAATTAAAAAACTATAGTTGAAAATTAAACTTAATGATAGAAATTAGGCTAGTGTTGAATATAAGGTTGTGATGAAATTTACATTGCAGTTTTTGATACATTTGCATATGGTAAGAGTTGAGAATTAATTGATAATTGAACTTTATAATTTCAAATGTAGGTTTACTAGTTACTAATATTATAATTTTCCTTCATTCACATGGGTACATACAGTCGAGAATAGTATATTTTACTAATTACAGAATTGGTACATTAGTTTTGTGTAATTTTCTTTGCCCCCAAAAAAATATCTTGGCCCCACCTATGCCCCCCCACTGATGGAATGCCAGCTACGCCACTGCTGAGTAGGGGTGTATAACGCTGAATTTTCTGGTTCTGAATGTCTGACAACTTTTGGTGTAATCCCAGAGTCCGAGATTTGAAAATACCATTTCAGTTTTCAATTTCTCCTCCAATCACAAAAGCAATTAAAACTCCCTGTTTTCGGGAAGAGAAGCAAGATACATTGAAATGAGAATGGTCTCTCTCTCTCTCTCTCTCTCTCTCTCTCTCTCTCTCTCTCTCTCTCTCTCTCTTCCGTATTTTAGTTTAATTTGTTATCAGTAATTTGATTTCAGTTCATCAGTGAATTTTCAGGTCATTTCTGAACCTTTCTTTTTTATTTATTGAAAAAAGGAAATTATAGGCCACTTTGTAGGACATACTCTACACTATAAAATATACTACATATACTATAATACTATAAAGTGTATATTAGATATACTTTGCCTCCATCTTAAATTTAAAAAAAAAAAAAAAACTTTGAAACTACGGTGTCACTTAACAATGACATGCCTAAGGTGGGGGAATTCTGCGAACATGTCTCGAAAATAAACAGTACAGCGTTGCTATACTGAAAAATAAATGTGCTGGTACGCCCGAAGCTTGTTTCGACAGCTGGAGTAACTCAGTGGACATTCGTCTGTTCGGGAGAGCATTGCATACTGCGTGTGTTGAGACGGATTTCTGTCATGGCAAACAAGTGCATAACATCTTTCTAGCTTTTGTTGTCTAGTTCACTTTGTTGCCGTTACGCGGCGCCACCTATCAACGGCGGGAGAGAGTCAGGCAGGCTGTTACGTCTTGGAAGAATTTTTACGTAAAGAAAACGGATAAAAGAAGTGGCGAATAGACAAACAAATACAATATTCCATTCTGAATATCAGGAGAAAAACGGCGGTGATTTGAAGGGCAGAGTCAGATTCGAAATTAAAAGAACAATAAAAGAGAGAAATTCTAGAGAATAAGTGCACACGTGAAAGAGATTTGAACAGGAGCTAAGGAATAATGGCATAAAATATGAAAAGGTTTTATGGGTCTTAGATTATTATATAGTGACGAGAGAACCGGGAAATTATTTGAAAAAATGAATTTCAACAGAACGAAGAATGAAGCAATGAACAATCGCAGAGAGAGAGAGAGAGAGAGAGAGAGAGAGAGAGAGAGAGAGAGAGAGAGAGAATTACCAAAGTGACAGTGTAAAGTTTCACGACTCCATAAACATAAATAAGTGAGTTTTATTCAGTTACTTGCCTTGCCATAGGAACTCTCATCCTTAGTAAACATCAAAATCTCTTTCTTAGCTCAGTTAGTAACGAGTCCTTTTTTTGTTAAGTTGTTGGGCTCTACAGTTAAATCTCATCTGGACAGAATTCCTTGACTTAAATCTAATTATTTTACATATTAATAACTTTCCCCTCAAAGAGTAAACTAGGTTTCAGTATAACATTGATAAACTCAGTCATTATCTGCAGAGATTCATTTTCCTGAAGATTTTTTTTCTCAAATATCAGCAATCATTAACATAAATTTGACATTTATGCATCAGCCCCTGGTGTCATTTTGAAAACCACTTTAGCAGACACATTATTTCAATTTATTTTCTCCTTGACGGATTGTTTTTAACTTATTTTCTCTTAGTTGAGATGCGGAGTAAAAGAGTGTGAATTGTTGGACAAAATGAAATTTTTGTCTCTTCCTTTTGGTAGGAAGTGTATATTTCAAGATTATTAATATTCTAGACAACTCTCTGGAAATTTAGCAAAGGAATATGGGGTACTGTTGTTATCAGTGGTTTTAATGCTCTCTCTCTCTCTCTCTCTCTCTCTCTCTCTCTCTCTCTCTCTCTCTCTCTCTCTCTCTCTCTCTCTCTCTCTGTTTTCCTATATGCATTTCCATAGTCATTCATGCGAAATTGGTCTGTTTGCATTTTGAACATATATTTTGCAACAAACTCCTCTTGTTTGTTTGCTTGCTTTTGAGAGAGAGAGAGAGAGAGAGAGAGAGAGAGAGAGAGAGAGAGAGAGAGAGAGAGAGAGAAAGAGAAAGAGAGAGAAGGTTGGGGAAATGTTGTCGTTCCTTTTCTTCAAATAGAACTTTATTATTATTATTATTATTATTATTATTATTATTATTATTATTATTATTATTATTATTATTATTATTATTATTATTATTATTGGGTGTCTTCTTAAACCTGTCCAAAATATTAAAACTTCGTCTTCGCATTTAAAAAGTTTTGTTATGATATCAATCTTCATTTCCTCCAGCTAAGTTGTGAGAAAATTCTTTATCATTCTTCAAGTTGTATAACCATTCCACATTACTAGATTAACTGGAATTAATTTTTGAACTTTTGTGAGATTCTGGATTGACCGAGCGTTGGGTAAAAACCTTTAATGTATATGCATGTATATATATATATATATATATATATATATATATATATATATATATATATATATATATATATATATATATATATATATATATATATATATATATAAAGAGAGAGAGAGAGAGAGAGAGAGAGAGAGAGAGAGAGAGAGAGAGAGGCAGCATAAATGATCAGGTAGGTACACCTTATTAATCTGGTAGATTAGTAGAATCTTAGATTGATAGCCACTTGAGACTTTGTAAAGTACAGTGAACTCTGAAACGAGATTCCTAAATTTGCAGGGGTTCAGAATAATATTACAATGCATATTCTTCGAAAAGAACGGAAACTATTGAAGGTTTCACCATTCGAGTCTTCCTATGTACAATGAAGACTTCATCAACATTAGTTCGCAATGCTTGATTGAGATGTAAACATTGGTAGTTCGTGAATAGAAATAACTTTTCAATAATTCTTTGAAAACGTGTTGTTGCTCTACAAACTACAATCTAGAAGCACGAAAGGAGAATATTTATCTCTCTCTCTCTCTCTCTCTCTCTCTCTCTCTCTCTCTCTCTCTCTCTCTCTCTCTCAGTAAGCGAAAGGCGGCATCAGTCGCCTCACTCATCACATTCCCCGAAGATATAAAATGGGATTGTCTATCAGCACAGCACGCCGTCTGGGTTGATGGAGTAACCAGATGGAATATCCTTCTATATTCTTATAATATTCTTCTATATTCTTAGAATACTCATCTATATCCTTTGACCTAGGGACCAACGACCTTGTGACACCACAACAAAATATCGAACTCACTGAAAACTCGATCGAAGAAAAACCGCCTTACTCAGAGTTAGCAGAATTAGCTCAGCAGCTGGACTTGGCCAATTGTTCGCGGTGGTTTGAATATAAGGAAGCCTCTGTCTGTTATGGGTGGAATCATTAACTAATAATGACATCGTTGCTTTCAGTAACTAGTACAAATAAGCTCTCTCTCTCTCTCTCTCTCTCTCTCTCTCTCTCTCTCTCTCTCTCTCTCTCTCTCTGTATGATTCTGCATGTGACCACTTATATATCGTGTTATCGCATGTATATTGTTAATCTTCGTTTTATGTGTTTTGTGCGTCATTCCCCCTTCTTTTGTCTTTGCTTTATATTTCAAGACATTCATACTCATTATATTTAACATTATTCCTTTCTTCCTTTCTTCACACACCCTCTCCTTTGTATTCTTTCAGTAATTGTTCTATTGCATATTTCTGCTTTCCTTTCGTTGCGTATTTTCTTATTCATCTCCCCCTATATTTCCCAGCTCACAAAAAGTGCACGTTTCGATTTATTTATAATTTCTTGCTAGTCTCGTCTCGTTTACACTTTCCTCGTTGACAAGTGAAGCTAATTAGTTAGCATAAAGGAAACAGCTATGCAGTAATGGCGTCAATGAACAACTCGCCCCAGGAGTCTGTCTTAGACTCCTGCTTCCGAAGGGGAGGCAATTGTCCTTTCGCATACAGCATTCACCAAAATGCACCTCAGAAGCTGTACCTCACGTTATCTCCCTCGCAGGCGCCGCTGGAAAGTGTATTTTCGAAGTGTCATTTTTGTATGAGTTTCTCGAAGTGGGTTTTCGGTGAAATAAAACCTTTGGTTTATATCAAGAAAATAGTCATAGATAAGACAATCGTAAATTTACAAGATCTTATGAATACAAGTGATTTACATTCTAAAGATTTGCAGTAAGCATTTATAGAAGATTGCCTGTCCCCGTAGCCAGGTAGCGCCATAAGTGCACCTCACGTGGCGCACTGTAAGCATCACTAAAGGTTCTTTGCAGCGTTTCTTCGACCTCTAGTTTTTATCCATTTATTTTACCTCCATTCCCCGCATGCTTTCTTCAGTCTTGCCGTCCAACCTCTCTAACTATTACTTCTTAGTGGAATTGTGGGGTCTTCCCCAGTTTCACCTTTAGAGAATTGTCACCTCATCTCCTTTATTTTCTGGAGCTCTTTATTTTGCTGTCCATCCACTCTAACTCCCTCTCTCCAGTGCATTAAGCACTCAGTGGGTGAAACCGCTGTCAGACCAGTGCCTGACTTGACAGCATCAGATGCATAAAATCAAGCAAAACAGAACAGAAAAATGGAGAATATAATCGTCTTCTCTTCATATTTTATCCCTCACTAAGCAACAAAACGAGAGAGGGACAATGCGGAGTCTTTCTTTTGACAGACGGACGAGGAAAGGCCGCGCTGACATATTTTAGCAGGACCTATTTTAGATAAAATGCGACTCTGCTTCCTTCATTCCCTTTTGGCCTCCGGCCCGCGTCAGCTGATCGAATTTAAATCTTCTCGTTTGACTAAATAAGTTGACAGTAATAAAAGTTTTTAAGTCTATATAACTCGTCTTACGGAATGCATTATGTATTTCACCCTTTTAAGGATAAACACAACCAGTGTCTCTAGAGATTACATTTACTTGCTTGAGACACTGAACCAGACGTATTCAGATGCTGTCATTTCCCAAGATATTCGTAATTAAAGTTTATCTTACGCGTCCTCGCATAGTTTTTTACAACGGGGCTGTAGCAATTATGGGAGTGAGCAAGAAGGTCAAAGTTTCTTAAACTGGGCAGATCGACAACCACCATAATTTTCAAGTTACTGAACGCGATGACTTGGGAGACACAGTCTAGTTCGTGTGGCTACTTGTGATGTTCTTTTTTTGATTTGAGAAAAGAATGTCGAGTTTTATAGAGATCCAAGGCAATTTTTCATAACATCTCTTTGTGTTTTAAAGCTGCTCTCTCTCTCTCTCTCTCTCTCTCTCTCTCTCTCTCTCTCTCTCTCTCTCTCTCTCTCTCTCTCTCAGTTATTGGTTAGCCTTCCTACAACCTACGTGATTGTTTTTTTTTTAATTTCACAACAATGTGGGTGTATTTCTGTAACATGTATTTGATTGTGAGCGTGAGGAAAGAAAGAGAGAGAGAGAGAGAGAGAGAGAGAGAGAGAGAGAGAGAGAGAGAGAGAAATATTAGTAACGAAGGTGTACTGGGCACACACCAAGTTATAAAGGTGATTTTTTCCTACCTTCCTCCCCTGTCATTATAGATCTCGCCCTCAGATTTCTACCCGAATGTAAAAAATTAATGATTTACAGGATTTTCCACTACTGAACACGAGTTTCCACTTTGTAAATAAAATCAGAGGTATAAAAGGGAAGGTGGATCTTTGTTCGTTACTTAACTCGTATCTATAATTCCTGGCTCGGAGTTTGTAAAATTTGTAGTTTCATGTAGTCTTGGGTGTACAACATAAAGTGTGATCTTACTTCCTAAATTAGTAATTCTCTCTCTCTCTCTCTCTCTCTCTCTCTCTCTCTCTCTCTCTCTCTCTCTCTCTCTCTCTCTCTCTCTCTCTCTCTCTCTCTCTCACTGCGTATCGTCCAGTCAGTATGAATTCAAATATCCAATTTTTCTGTGGCAATTGTAAAAGTAAATGAAAACTAAAAAGTATTACCGTGCTACGGCAGAGAATTCTGACTTTTTACAAACTGATGTTTTTGCCTTGTAATTATCCTCTAAACATTTTTTATACCTTTTGTAATTGGGTATTCAGTCTTTTCAGGCGTGTTAATGGTCCTGAAAAAATCATCTTTTCAAAAGCCGTAATTATTTGTTTCACTCACTGACATTTTCTGGATTTTACCAAAAAGATTACTTGAAATTTTATACCTGATATGATCGTGACATGTTAATTGGAGGCACTTGTGTTTTTTCCTTGTTTTTGTGTGTGTGTTTATTTCTCAGCTATATAACATTGCCTCTGAATCGTTAAGTTTATTGTCAGTTGAAGTGTGTCGTAGTCCTCGAAAGATGTTAGTTTTTTTAGTTTATTGTTTTCATGTTATATAATGTACTGTTAAAGTAAACGGCCCTTGATCGTAAAACAAATAAGATACGAAGGTTAATCTTGTATTTGCTGCGGGTTTTGTTCTGCCTGAAATCATTTAAAAGTGTCTTTACTTTCTTGATTTGCAAAGAAGCTGTTTATGAAAACTAGATATTGAACTTAGATTATGTGGAGTACTGATCGTACAAAAAATAGATTACATCAACATAAGACTCACCAAATCTTGATTTTTAATTGTTAGACGACAAAAAATCCCCAAAACAATCGTTGAATTTTAGTGTGGTAGTAATATATTTCAGTTAAATACGGATGCCCGTCTTCCGAAATAAAAAACTTTTAGTTTTTCGAAACCGAACAGTGATTACTCTTGTTCTCGAAACATATGCGAAAGAAAATCTTCAATTCCATTGGGAATGTTTGTTTATAAGCCAGAACGACAGGAGATGGGAAAAAGGTACAGAAAAAGGTTATATACTTTATATATATTAGGCCATGTTTGGTCAAGAATACTTCAGCGTTCCCCGTTTGTTCATTACGACAAGTACAGCCTTTTTCTTTCTCTTATATAAGAGTAATTTCCCTTCTAGTGGGTCAATGAAGAATAAAATATGTTAGGTCACGTACCATATCTTTTATACAAGCATGGGGGCGGGAAATTGAATCTTCCTCTACCCTCTTGAATATATTATCTTGAAGTGTTCTACCCTCCTCATTTTGTGAGAATCAGCAGTTACATTTTAAACATTTATATGTTTAATTGTCTCCTGAAATCTGATTTTTCGTTTGATGTGGATTGATTCTGGATTCATTTCTAAAGTGTAATGTTCATTCTGTAGCTCTAAATGCGTATATGCAGAAAGGGTAAAATGTCAGCTATTTATTGTCTTTCAGTTTGGAAGTTACTATTTGTGGAGAGAGAGAGAGAGAGAGAGAGAGAGAGAGAGAGAGAGAGAGAGAGAGAGAGATATGATGATCTCTACTTTCTCCTAGAAACAATCTTCCTGCTCTAGGTACATAGAGTAGTTCAACTAGGGCTCTCTCTCTCTCTCTCTCTCTCTCTCTCTCTCTCTCTCTCGCTTAGCACCTGTGCTTTTGTGCGTCAAATTCATATTTTCATGCTCTCTTAGAAAGGAATGTTCTCTTGTAAATTTCAGCCTACCACATTGAGGAGGAGAGAGAGAGAGAGAGAGAGAGAGAGAGAGAGAGAGAGAGATGATAATCTCTACTTTCTCGCAGCAAAAATTTCGCTGCTTTAGTTACTTAGAGTTTCTTCAGCCTGGGGCTCTCTCTCTCTCTCTCTCTCTCTCTCTCTCTCTCTCTCTCTCTCTCTCTCTCTCTCTCTCTCTCACCATCCGTGCTTTTAGGTGCATATTCATATTTCCACTTTCTCTCAGAAAGGAATGTCCTTGATGAAATTTCAGCCTACCACAGAGAGAGAGAGAGAGAGAGAGAGAGAGAGAGAGAGAGAGAGAGAGAAATTGAGAATAAAAATTGAAATTTTCGCTCCCAATTCCTAAATGGAAATTGCACGCTTCCTTGTGTGCCCTTGGAAAATAAAATTTCAAGAAATAAAACTTCATCTTCAAAAAAAAAAAATCGGATTGTTTAAAGTTGCAAGTTTTCTTTCGTATTTCTTTGTTTGATTTCTTTGAAGGTTTTTTGAAGAGTTCCCGGAATATTTTTTTTTTTTTCAAACGCGGGGGCCAGACCCGTTCTTGTTTCTTAGAAGACAAAGGAAGTGTTTTAATATTTTCATCTTTGCTTGTAGAAAAGTTGGTAGCATCTGTGCAGGTTTCTGTGGTAATGTTCTCTTTGTTTATTTTGTTTGTTCAAAAGGATATATATATATATATATATATATATATATATATATATATATATATATATATATATATATATGTATATATATATATATATATATATATATATATATATATGTATATAGCATAATTATATACCTCTCATAATATATGTTTGCTTACTGGAGAGATAGAGAGAGAGAGAGAGAGAGGGAGAGAAACTTTGGAATTATTATTATTATTATTATTATTATTATTATTATTATTATTATTATTATTATTATTATTATTATTATTATTAAATAAATGTCTATTACTCTTAAAATTTTAATTACCAGACGCAATGGTTGTTGGGAAGGATGAATTAAATTGTCTTGAGAGAGAGAGAGAGAGAGAGAGAGATTTGGAACAATTTATTATTATTATTATTATTATTATTATTATTATTATTATTATTACTAAATAAATGTATATTGCACTTAAAAATAAAGTTACCAGACGCAATCATTGTTGGTAAGGATGAATTAAATACACTTGAAAGAGAGAGAGAGAGAGAGAGAGAGAGAGAGAGAGAGAGAGAGAGAGAGAGAGAGAGAGAGAGAGAGAGAGAGAGAGCATCCTCATTCTTTATTTTCAGCTGAAAATTGTAAATTTATTTATGTTTCCACTTGGATAGAAAACCTTAAGCGAAAATAAAAAACACCTCCCGGACAAGGAGTTAAATGTTAACATACGGATGTTTTTTCCGCGCAGAGTTTTTCTGAAATGTTTATTATTGCGTGGTCGCTGGTCCTACTGGATTATTTTGGGTTTTCAGAACTGGCAAAATCCTTTCTCAAACCGCTGTTTCAATTCTCACCTTGATACAAAACTAAGGGAGTATTTTAAATGACCAGAAATAACCATAAGGGATTGTTATTTTTAGCAATGCCAATTACTTATAGTTCATTCATTATTATACTTTGTTTTTGCGTGTTTATTATTTTACATTTTTTTTCCTGTATCTGTGATTTTGAAAGTTGCAGTTCTCAGTTCGAAGAAAGCGTATTGTCGTTCTTATTTCATATATTTCTTAATGGAGGTATTTTTCTTAGAAATCTTGCTGAGTCAGTATCTCTCTCTCTCTCTCTCTCTCTCTCTCTCTCTCTCTCTCTCCGTTTGAAGAAGGCATGTTATCGTTCGTAGTTCATTTATTTCTTAATGGAGTTATTTTTCTATTTATGAATCTTACTGAGTAAATCTCTCTCTCTCTCTCTCTCTCTCTCTCTCTCTCTCTCTCTCTCTCTCTCTCTCTCTCTCTCTCTCTCTCTCAAGATTGTTTTCATTGCATCATGAATGTAATCACATTCCCATGGTCTTCAACTTCACGTGGGGTTCTTCAGTAAGATGCTACAAAAATATTTCCTTTCAAGAGTCCAGACATATAATACTATACCATCAGTCTGACTAGACAGTTAATAAGAGAGCTGTAGGGGGTATGATATAAGGCATTACCCCAACGGCAACATTTGTGAAGATTTGAATTATTGTCAAAAGTGATTCTCTAATGCTTCGTGGTACCGGAGAACTGGTATGATTTTCTAATCTTTCTTCATAGCATGGTGGGTTAGGGGTGATTTCACTTTTTCTAACGTGTGGGTTCGAATCCCATTCAGGGTGGTAGATGTACGGTTGGCCGTTATTTGAGAAAGATCAACAGCTCAAGATGATCTTAAAATAAATACAAATACAGTCAGTATCTTTATAATCTAACATGCCTGTATCGACCAGTACTTCTCTTTACTAGTATATTAAAGGTTTTGTCTATCATTTTCGCATTAAACAGTTCTCCCTAAAATATACCCCGTAGCTGCAACCCCTTTCATTCCTTTTACTATACCTCCGTTCTTATTCTCTCTCTTCCATCTTACATTCCACCCTCTCCTAACAATTGATTCATAATGCAACTGCTTTGAGGTTTTCCTCCTGTTACACCTTTCAAACCTTTTTGCTGTCAGTTTCCGTTTCAGTTCCGTTTTCAGTTTCCAATCCCCAAAATATACAAACGAAATCGAAATCCGTTTCAGTTCCGTTTTCAGTTTGCAATCCCTAAAATATACAAACGAAATCGAAATCCCTGGACATAAACATCAGATCATCTTCCACGCCGCATCTGCTCTTCGCCGAGAGTTACACGAAGGAAAACTTTAATATAAACTAAACAGCGTCGCAGACAGAAAGGGTAAAACGCGATGCAACCTTGGATGTTTTATGTTGATGAATGGGACAATAAATAGATATTTATTTCCCATTCGGAAACGCGGGGCGCCGTTTTTCATGGCGCGTCTCTGGGGAGGCGAGGGAATGCGTGACGTCATTTCCGCTCGATGTCGCAGGTCCTTCGGAGGGGATCTTTTGAGTCCTCAAAGATCAATAATGAGGGAGAGAAAAGAGTCTGGGAGGGAAGAGGGAGTTGCTGTTGCTAATATTGTTCAGGATATTAGATGTTGCTTTCGTAAACAAACCGCGCAAAATGGGACACCTGTATATAGAAGTGGCTAATTAAAAATAAACTCAAGAGTAAAGAAGTATCATAATACAGAGATGAAAAAAGGCATTCAGATAAAACATGACAGTTACAGAAAACAAAAATAGAAAGGAGTTGAAAATTAATATTATTGAAAAGTAAGTAAAAATAAATATTGCACCCTTAAAGTAGCCTTAAAGATTATCAAAGTCCCAACCATGACATTGACAAAAAGATTCTTTCATTTAATTTTTGTATCATCATTGACTCATTGAAACTGTATGGATTTTTGAGAAAATGTGGAATGCAGTATCTGCCTTTTTAATCTGTCAAAAATATCTAAATAAATTCTACACTAATGAAACTTTGTGGTCTCTATTTCTTATGTTTTTCTTATTTTTCAGGACTTTCCATAAACTGTTTACGAAAATTTAATTAACATGGAACTATACTGCAGATTTAACCTGTTAAATATATTTATTTTCATCTCTGTTTTCAGATATGATACCCAGGATGCTACATATTTCAAACTTCTTAGTGACAAGATTCTGCAACGCCATCCCAGGTAAGTAAATGAGAACGGTTTTTTAGCGAGTCGAGTCCATAACTCTACGGTACGTACACTCCACATTTCACTTATGCATCATATTTTTCGTTACGGTAATAATCGGGCTCCTATTATGCCTCATGTATTGCGTGTTTCCTTTACCACTGTAGGTGAAGAAGAGTTAGTGCTATGTGAAGTGCTGTGATGTTTAATTGTGCAAACATGTCTTCAAACGGTCCCATTCGCTCCATATCTCTGGTCTCTTAACGAGTGGGCAAATAGATGTAAAGTGTTCATAACTTTTTATAAAGTAAACATTAGCACTAGGTGTATCTTATGCATTGTATTTTATTTGTACGCATATTCCTTTTTTAGAATAGTCTTTCATATGTTTTTAATGTTAACACTGTGAAATGTTTCATTTTTTCATGTCAGAGGCTCACTGAGAGAGAGAGAGAGAGAGAGAGAGAGAGAGAGAGAGAGAGAGAGAGAGAGAGAGAGAGAGAGAGAGAGCAATTTAACTTTGTTTGTTGACATGAAAAAGATTGATTATAAGAATTGGGGAAAGATAGGCTCAAAAAAAAAACAAATTTTTTTGCAATATATTTACCTTCAAGGAGTGCAGAGGTCGTTAATTTACTAACTAGGTTTCAAAACAAAAAAACCGGTTTATTCATCGAACTAACACCGGATGACACATAGATGTTTAATGTTCTGGGAAACGCCAAATGGCATTTTTACATCAACTATCACCAAAGTTCCCAATCGTGGCGACCCAACATTTCGTAATTGCTCATTACTTCAGTGGAAAGGTTATTGAACCCCTCTCTCTCTCTCTCTCTCTCTCTCTCTCTCTCTCTCTCTCTCTCTCTCTCTCTCTCTCAGACAATTATCATATCCCCCCCAGTTACAGATCAAAGGAAAGCTCGTACGACAGATGTCAGGTATGGAAACTTTTATACAGACGAGTGACGCTTTTGTGTTTCCCATTTGTTCGAGATCAATGTCAGGAGACGCATATATATATATCCCAGCATCCCTGTCACGACATCTCAGCATGCTGCCAACTGCTCGGATAAGATGCTTTATCTTCATTTTGCCTTTTTCTTGTAGTAGCTGCAACCCCCTTCATTCCTTTTACTGTACCTCCGTTCATATTCTATCTTCCGTCTCATTTTCCATCGTCTTCTAACAGCTGTTTCTTATTGCTACTGCGAGGTTTCCCTTCCTGTTTCATTTTCGAAATTTCACTCTCTCAGTTTCTCTTTTAGTGCTGAATGACCTCACAGGTCCCACGGTTGGTCTCTGGCCTAAATTCTACATTCCATTCCATGCGATAGTTTTGTGAGGTATGAAGAGTTAACTTAGGGGAATTTTTTCTAATACGTTAGTTTGTGTGAATGTAATTTATCCTTCTGTTGTTGTTAACGTGTTTCTGGGTTTGTTAGTATCTGTGTGGGAGGAAAGAACGTGGGCTGTATTCATGGCTCGAGCCCATTACAAAATTGCCTTGTTTGAATATTTTAGTTTGTAATTTGAATTCAAATGTGGGCTGATTTCCCACGCTGCAGGACACGTTATCCCGTTTAATGAGTATGTATTTGTGAAATCACACTTCTGTATTTATTTATATGTATATGTATATGTATATATATATATATATATATATATATATATATATATATATATATATATATATATATATATATATATATATATATATATATATATATAATGACTGCTCTTACACAATGTTGCTCCAGATAAAATGCAAAAGACGGTCGTAACCACATTCATACATTAATTGCTCAGTTGTGGATGAGCCTTCTGTGCGGAATATTTACGCATCATTAATCTCTTCGTAAACCTTCACAGAAGGTTTCCCGGCTAAATGTTGACCTTCCACTCATCTAGACAAGTTGTTAATACTTCTTACACGATATTTTATACATCGTCATGTAAGTCTTCCTCTCGTCACACCTCCTAATTATGCACGCTTTACACAAACTTATTTTTCTTCGTTTTCTCCACATGACCAAGCCGTCTGCCAAACCGTTTTACCAATTATACATGTCGCCAAAATTCTGGCCCTTTCAGTTTTTATCTGATATCTGCTTCTTTTTTATATTTATTCACAAATGCTTATACCAATCAGCTTATTCCATTCATTCACCACGGATAGCAAAATAGCAACAATCACTTTACCCACCTTTGGCCGAAATTTTATATTCCGTTCCATTCCATCTTCCTTTCATTTCCATTGACCCTAATAACCTTTACTTTTCCTCACATTTAAGCTCAGCTTTCTCGTCTCACAAATATTCTCAAACTCTTTCAATAGTTTTTGGAGTTTCATTTCGCTCTCTCCAATCGGCGTTGCATTCACGACTCATGTTGTTATTGTAAACTGATGATACATGTCTCGACTTCTTACATCACACCATCCACAGGGAAATTGAACAGTAATGGAGACAGAAGGCTCCATCTGCATTTTCTTACACAAGCTTATTTCCATCATAAAATCTTCTGATCGTTCCCAACAATTTATCTTCCAGACCATATGTCCTGAACGCCCCCTACAAAACTTCTCATTTAGTTCAATCATTATCATTTTCCAATTTCATGTCTGTAACATACTGTTGAATTCACACTGCTCTGCCCCTAGCAGTCCTTCTGCCATACGTCTTACTTGCTCATTCATCTTCCTGTTATACCGTATGCCATCCTTGGTATGCTAAATAACGTTTTGCCTCTATATTTCTCAGTGTCCTCTATAACCTTTCTTTCCTTTGTACAATGGCACAGTTATTAATTTCATTCATACCTTTATTTAGACGCTCTCTTTATTGACATCATGAGACGCCATCTGTCAACAAGATTTAACAGACAGGGAAAGATTTATCTGTTGGTGAAACAATATTGTTAGTGGGCGAAGGAACACACAAACTTTTGATATATAACAAATGCCAAATCAATGACGAAAATATCAGGAGAAACAAAATAGAAAGGATAAATAGTTTTAATGGAGGAATGGAATATGACGTTGAGAGGATGACGAGAAACCCTTTTTGCAGGATGAGAAATTATGAAAGAGAGAGCAGTTCCGGCGAGTAGGTACGGAAATATAAATGAACGGAGGGTGGCACAGAATGGCAAATATATGAATCTTTTTAAACGCGATTTAATGACGGAAATGGGAGGTGGGGAAATGAGTCGAAATGAGAGAATGAAAATGAGCACGAGGAATTTTAAAATGCACTTTTGGACTGAGAAAGGGAATCACTGAAATCACAATTTAATTTTTTCGTTTTCCTACTTTTGCGGAAATAAGAGGAGAAATGGATTTTATACACTTGTCTTTCCTTATCACTGGAACATTCGTTTTTATTTAACGTTTGAATATTGCTCTGCTTGATTTAACTAAGCTGACAAATCGTCTTCAGATTGCGGTTCGAAACGTTAACTTTAAAAAGAGAGGGATGAATATTTCATTTATTCTCATTACTTGATTCTACTTCACTTCAGATCTCTCTCTCTCTCTCTCTCTCTCTCTCTCTCTCTCTCTCTCTCTCTCTCTCTCTCTCTCTCTCTCATAGAATCAAAATACTGGAAGGCATAACAAAAGTAGACAGTAACCTCTTCACATGAAACGAAAACCAGACATTAAATAATAGATTAGAACTGAAGAGATCACATCATTGTGGGAACTTCTTCACATACAAGATATGTGACACGTGGAAGAAGTTTAGCAACAGAAATCTAGACAAAATCATTAGTAGAAGAACACTGTGAATGAACAGTAAAACCTGCTCCTAGAGATAAGTGAGCACATGATGTCTCCTCGGATGGACTAAAAAGTCTTTGAGACGTCCTAATCCTTGTAACTCTCTCTCTCTCTCTCTCTCTCTCTCTCTCTCTCTCTCTCTCTCTCTCTCTCTCTCTGCACATCTGCGTGTGATTAATTCAGTCTATTTCTTCGTTTCGAGACCCGAATTTGGGTCCATACAGGAAACATTTTTTTTCCTAATTTTAAACCGTTATGCTTTCCCTTGCTGGATTTAATTTTGAATGCCGCGTCTGTTGTTAAGCGTGCCAACATTATTTTGTTTCATCAATGCTGAGTTTTGAGACAAAATTAACTGAGTGAATCACTGGCACTCAGTGAATTAACTTCTTTTTTCTTTTTTTTCTTTTGTATTTCATGTCATTTCCAACTTTTAGACGTAACTCTGAATATTCAGTAGAGGGAAAACGAGATCCCATTGTTTTCAGTAGGATGAACAATTCTCTCTCTCTCTCTCTCTCTCTCTCTCTCTCTCACACACACACACACACACACACACACACAAATGCTCAAAACTAGCGGGCGCATGAACACACATTTTGGTTCTATCATTTGCAATTTCATATTCATTCAGACAGAAATTGGCCTGTTTGCATTTTGAATATATGTTTTCCCGCATGCCTTATCGCATGCTGGGGAGGAGAGAGAGAGAGAGAGAGAGAGAGAGAGAGAGAGAGAGAGAGAGAGAGAGAGAGAGAGAGAGAGAGGACCTACCTCTCCAGTTGGGTCACTGTAATTTATCAAGGAGAGAGAGAGAGACGAAGATCATTCGATCTGTTGAAAGCAATGGGATCTCGAGTTTTTGTTACGATTCCAAAAATAAACCTATCTTCAAAGTTAAGAAAGATGTATATACGAAGACGTATTTGCTCATCCGTATTTTTAAGCCGTATTTTTAAGTGTATTTATCACCGTGGAGGCTTTGAAATATCTTTTGTTTGTCATTTCATTGTACGAACGTAATTAGAAGACGTTTTCCTTGATCTAGACTTGACGAATAATAGATTCCTTATTCAACTGGGGAGGTAGGTCCTCTCTCTCTCTCTCTCTCTCTCTCTCTCTCTCTCTCTCTCTCTCTCTCTTCTCTCTCCCCTTTATATGCATGCCCCGCGCGCATGTGTAAATGCCCCAAGCAATTAGCCAAGGCCCAGTAATAAATTAAAGGAAGCCTTCTATAAGACACGACGGTTATGAGACTTTGTGTACCCGCATCTCTTTGGCGTCGCGTCTCTCATTTGTTTGAGATCACTTGTTTGGATAAGCAAAGACTTTGCTAGTGTGTCTCACTACCTCTCATGGTGTTGTTAAATTCTTGGGCATAAAATATCAGTTATTCTTTTCTCTACTTTGTTTTTTTGATGAAAGGGAAGAAAGATTCTCTCTCTCTCTCTCTCTCTCTCTCTCTCTCTCTCTCTCTCTCTCTCTCTCTCTCTCTCTCAGAAGGAAAGCAGTGCAGAACCTCTGTCTTTCCCTGTCACAAGATGATCTTTTTGAAAAGTCTCTCTCTCTCTCTCTCTCTCTCTCTCTCTCTCTCTCTCTCTCTCTCTCTCTCTCTCTCTCTCTCTCTGTTGATCTCGACATGACAAATTATAGTTACCTTACCCAAAGGGAAGGTATCTGTAACCTCTCTCTCTCTCTCTCTCTCTCTCTCTCTCTCTCTCTCTCTCTCTCTCTGTCAAGGGAACAAGATAATCTCTCTCTCTTTTGAAAATTCCTCTCTCTCTCTCTCTCTCTCTCTCTCTCTCTCTCTCTCTCTCTCTCTCTCTCTCTCTCTCTCTGAAACCTGAATTTTTCATCCTGTAATTAATGCCTCAAAATTCTAAGAAATCATTCTCTCGTTCTGGGAAACGAAGCTGTTAGGTGGTCTCGCCAAACAAGCATATCGTTGTGCAACACTTTCTGGTGCAACTTGCAACACGAGAATGTTGCAGCGTATTTCGTACTTGTTTTTCCTCTCCTGCCTTTTCATAACAATACCTGGAATTTTCCCCTTTCTTCCATTTCTCCTTTTCTTCTTGGCTTCTCATTTTCTGGTTGTTTCAGGACTGGGTGCTTTGAATTTTCTTCTTTATGGAGGGGTAATATAAGGTTTTAAATGGTTTGAGTTATGTCTGTTGCATTTTTAGTTTCCCGTGATCAAATATTTTACTTTCTAATGATCAAATACAACAAAATTACTTTGTTGT
Source organism: Macrobrachium rosenbergii (assembly GCF_040412425.1). NCBI lineage: Eukaryota > Metazoa > Arthropoda > Malacostraca > Decapoda > Palaemonidae > Macrobrachium > Macrobrachium rosenbergii. The sequence continues at coordinate 12,803,120 of NC_089780.1, forward strand.
GAGTTTAGTTTTATCACGAATGATTGGATTCATTTCGATTTTGCAGGTTTGCAAAACATGTATAATCTTTCCATTGGTAAATGTTTTGTTGGCACAATAAATCTCACAATATTTATGGGGAGTTTATACGTCATTTTTTCTTATATAAATTTGAGTCTAAGGAATAAATGTTTGCAAAATTAGAACATTTCATACTCCTCAAAAAGTCTATTAAGATAATATAGTTCATTTTTGAGAAGCGTTTACAGTATAATTTTTCCATTAGTAAATGTTTTATTGACACGATAAATTTCTTTATATTTATGGGATGCTGATACGTCATTAATTCTGATCAAATTTTGAGACCAAGGGGCCAACATTGGCAAAATAAGAACGCTTCAGACGCCACAGATAGTTTCTAAAGTCCAAATCGACATTACTTTTAGTAACTCAATCTTGGTTCTTGTTTTCATAATCAGGTTCCACACATTGTTCTGATTTTGGCCTATTTAATTTACTTCCAAAGAAGACAAGCATCGTAATGCTTGCTGTTTCTAGACAACTGAAAACATATATGACACTCCGCAACCCATAAATAACGAAACAAAAGAGTGCATTAGGTCCAAGTGGTCTGTTGGGCTTGTAAATCAAGGGGCAACCAAAGGTCAGATATAAAATGAAGTTTTATTGCAGCCAGATGTTATTGCACTGAGAATTATGTGACCAAACCCTCGAGGAACTTTTAGTGACTTTTACCAGGGGTCCCTGTAAAGAGAATACTGTACGTCTGTGCCCTTAATGCTTATTTTGACGAAGAGGTAATGTTATGGACATTTATGGCCGTTTAGAACCCTTTAGACATCGCTGTATAGAATGGATTTCTGTGTTTAATTGATGCAAGGGAGGGGGGGAGATATCTGTGGTTTAGTTCCGTTAGTGGCCGTTTGGTGGCGCCACCAGTCGAAGAAAGAGCGAATCTGGAAGACGGGGTCCGTTGACTAGAAAGAGAATAGGTTACTGTTGTGTAGCAGAAAGAGAGAGAGAGAGAGAGAGAGAGAGAGAGAGAGAGAGAGAGAGAGAGAGAGAGAGAGAGAGAGAGAGAGAGAGAGAGAGATTAAGTTGATAAATCTGAAAGGAAATGGCATCTGACGAAAGTGACTTGACTAATGTTTGACAAGAGAGAAATATTGATATCTCGAGGAGTTGATAAAACGATGGATGAAGAAGATGGTTCGTGAACAGAGGATTTACAAGCAAACAGAGAGAGAGAGAGAGAGAGAGAGAGAGAGAGAGAGAGAGAGAGAAAACTCAGTTAGTAGAAGAATTAATCTTATTGATGTTAACCTGTACACAAGAGAGATACAATGTCTATATGCCAATCTCGGAAAAAATAGATTCGCTTAGGAACATCTCTCTCTCTCTCTCTCTCTCTCTCTCTCTCTCTCTCTCTCTCTCTCTCTCTCGTTCACAAAAAACACGCTGAGAGAGAAAAGATCTCTGTACATAAAAAACATTTTATTTTCATTGGTCCATCATCCATATTGTTTGTCCATTTCAGTACACAGTATTTCATGATGTTTTAAGTTGGTCAAAAAATATCCTTTATGCCAAAGGAAAACCCTCTCTCTCTCTCTCTCTCTCTCTCTCTCTCTCTCTCTCTCTCTCTCTCTCTCTCTCTCTCTCTCTGTGTGTGTGTGTGTGTGTGTGTGTGTATATATTATTTTAGCATTATTTTACCATCAAGGAGTCATTTCCTTTATTTCATTCCTTAGTTTTTGTTTACAGATGCTTAGAGATATTTAATAATTATCTTTCATTTTCTCTTCACTAATTATTCTCTAGAATAGTCTTCGTTCCTCTTTTCCTTACTTATTTTAAATACCTTTTCTCCATATTGTTTCCTTACAATACCTTTCATTCCAGATCCTTTTCCATTTATCGGTACAATATGGAATTCCCTTTTTCGTTCTTCTTCTTTGACAAGTGACGCCGCGTAGCGGCCAGAAGGGAAACTACGAAGCTCGTATGATGACGTCATGCAACGACTCTTCGTTACGGGAACCTGTCTGGGTGGGCAACGATCTCGTACCTCTGAATGAGAGGCAATGTCCATTCCGTGCCCCATTCGTCAAAATACACGTCGAGGGCTGCAGCGCATATCTCTCCGGAGCGAATTTGCTGACGAGTGCATTTTCGAGGTGTCAGTCATGCGATTGGAAATGGTTACTCACCGAAATAAATCTTCGCTTCATATCGGCAGACGACAAGTAGGACCCATTGTGAAAGCGTTTATAAAGACTCATATAAACAGACATACATTTTAAAGTCAGAAAATGGAAAAAAGTATGACTTTTACGTAATTAATAAACTATAAGCTATCGACAAAAACGTGGAAAGATGCCGGGAAAATAAATCGGTGTCGACTTCAGAGCTTTTAGTCGAAATTGAAGATACATTGGGAACATGTCACTGACACCCGAACCTCTCTTGATTGATCGAGCAACCTTTTCTTGGATGAAAGGGGCCCTCTCTCCTTCTTTCAACGTCCTTAGGCCTGCGACCGGAATTAATCACCCGAAATGCTCCTCTGCCCTTGACTAAGGGCTTGGAAAGGAATTTAAGTTTCCGCTATGCACAATATGGCGACTGACTTTTCTACCAATCGCTTTAGTGGGTCAGTACAAACAGCTGTTGGGAAACGTAGATATGCAGTTATTTGTGTGTGTGTGTGTGAGTGAGTGTGTGTGTTTGTGTGTGTGTGAGTCTAGACGTTTGTGAAATAGCGACGTAGATCAGTTTCTATGCGTATGACAGCTAGTAAAATATGGTGGGTATTGGTTTTGTGAGAGGAAAAATGATCTAATTCCGTAGGCTGACAAGGCTTAATCCCACCCTCAGTTTGGCTTTTCCTTTATACTAATCCTGTATGTGTATATATGTAGATATACATACATATATATACATATATATGTATATATAATACATATATATATATATAAACATATACATAATTTTTTTGCATAGAATTCACATCAAGAATCTTCCATTTATCCTCCCACTGAACTTTCACGTCTCAAGATCAGTGGTCAGTGAAATCGGAGCTGGAGTTTCGCTGATTTTTCTGAGAGAGATGTTTTACGAGCAGAAATATTTCATTCGCTGTCTTGCTCTTATAAATGCAGATAAGAAACCGGAGAATAATTGTCATATTTTCATGCGTCTTCTCTTGCATCCGGCTTCTTTTCTCTTTCAGGTAAATGACGGAACAAAAGGAAGGCTGAAAGGGAATAAAAGAGGTGGAGGGAAATCTCAAGGGAATGGGGGGAGAGAGAGAGAGAGAGACAGACAGACAGAGACTGACTATATATAGTATATATGTGTATATATATAAAATTAATATATATATAAATATAAATATATAAATATATATATATATATATATATATATATATATATATATATATATATATATATATATACATACATACATACTGTATATAATATCAACATTAAGGGTTTCTCTTTAAAAATGAATGGTTGTAGAGCAAAAATCACAGTTCTTTGTACTGTAATTTTGTAGAAATTTCTGAATCGGATATGAAACCTTGTTCTATAAAATTTAACAGGTGAGAGGGGAGGTGGGGGAAGTTCTTGGAACCCTGGAATATATTCCCAGATATGATTCCTACATTTCTGCTCATTAATCATTTGGCTTTGGTTTAAACGATTGAGATTTTTGTCCTGACAAAAAGTAGAAGATATAATAGCTGAAGGTAATAGTGGAGGCTGTGGTGGGATTGTTAACCAGACAATAATGTCTGGGCTTGAGAATAACCAAAATGACTTATCACAGTGATATATGAGGGGGACGAACTGTCCCTTAGAATAGGCCTATGGATTCCGGGGGAGATGATTTTATTTATGTAATACTTTTTGTCCACTAAAACGGATTTAGCCTACGTTTACGCCACCCTAATCATGTTGGTAGTTGGGGGGGGCCAAGCATCTGACGGGGGGGATTGGTCCCCACTGCACCCCTATAGCGACGCCGTTGTATAAGCTTCATGAACGGCTAGCATCTCTTTTTTTTAATATTTTCAAGCATTGGTTTCTTTTTTTTTTTTACCTACAACAGGCGTTATAGAAAAGGACCCATGTACCCATGGCCAAAATTCCCTATCTTTTCTCGGTTTAGTTTTCATCGCCCAATGATAAAAATAATATTTTGGGTGGGACCTAGATTCTAACAAAGGAATCTGTACAGATACTAAAATAATACTTTCTTAGACTCTCCAGTTTTTCTCTCAGAATATTTTATTTGCAGAGCTATTGTGCATCATCTGGAAATGTGTCACAAGAAATATATTTCTAAAACCATCACTCCTACATGTGTAAAGATAAGCTTTAAAGTTTTCGAGTCATCTTTATGACAAGTAAACCGTTTCCTTCCAACCTAACGGCTCGATTTAATGATATATGTATCATAACAATAACCGTACGTTCACGAAATAAAAGGAATAAAAAAAAAAAACACTTCTGTTATTCTGGAAATGTCTCGGAGTATTTTATTTGTTCGTATTTTCATGACTCGTTTTTCTGGTGGAGTTTTCGCAACGCTTCGGGAGATCAAACGCACTCGAGCTCGTATCATTGACAGAAATATTTTACAAAGCGAACGGTTCTTTGTAAATAATCTCTCTTGTTTTCTTCCCGCCAAGGATGTTTTGGTTAGTTATCGTTCTCTTTTGTTCAGGTGATGTTCGGAATTTGGGCACAAATGATTTCTATATAGAGAGAGTCTCTCTCTCTCTCTCTCTCTCTCTCTCTCTCTCTCTCTCTCTCTCTCTCTCTCAGTTACCAGTCAGTGCTGGTAAGAAAGATCATTGTGCATTGAGAATGCAAGAAGGAATGCTAGTTATTCATCGAGAAATATAATGAGAAATGCGTTACAGATAAATCTCTCTCTCTCTCTCTCTCTCTCTCTCTCTCTCTCTCTCTCTCTCTCTCTCTCTCATTTCCTTTGGACGGCATTCACATTAATTTCCCCTACTCCTTCTTTCGTCATTTTTGAGGATATTAAAACATTTCATATTTTGCATTATTTCTCTTTTCGTCCTCCGTTCTTCCTTTTCATCGGTTAATTTTGACTTTAATCGCTTCCTTTTTGCCTCCGCTCCTTCCATTGTCGTCGTTTTTCTTTGATTATCAAAAGATCTCGTTCTTTGATTAATCTTCTCTTATCTTCCTGTTTAAATATTTCCTCCTGGATTCATTTTTCATTCATTTTTCATTCATTCTCTCTCTCTCTCTCTCTCTCTCTCTCTCTCTCTCTCTCTCTGATCAACTCCTCCTGCTAGTCTTTTGAAGCGAAAGGGGAAACTCCACCACAGAAGGCTCTGAGCCCTCATTCTCCCTCATTCTCCCTCACTCGCCTTCATTCTCCCTCATTCTCCCTCATTCTCCCTCATTCATTCTCCTCATTCTTCCTCACTTTCCCCCTCATTCTTCATTCTTCATCACGTTGCCCTCATTCTCCCTCACTCGCCCTCATTCTCCCTCACTCGCCCGCATTCTTCCTCACTCGCCCTCATTCTCCTTCACTCGCCCGCATTCTTCCCCACTCGCCCTTATTCTCTCTCATTCTCCCTCGCTCGCCCTGATTATCTCTCATTCTCCTCATTCTCCTCACTTGCCCTTATTCTCCCTCACTTGCCCTTATTCTCCCTCATTCGCCCTCACTCGCCATCATTCTCCATCGCTTGCCCTTAATCTCCCTCATTCGCCCTCATTCTCCCTCACTCGCCCTCATTGTTTCTCATTCTCCCTCATTCTCTCTCATTCTCCCTCACTCGCCCTTATTCTCCCTCATTCTCCCTCATTCTCCCTCACTTGCCCTTATTCTCCCTCACTTGCCCTTATTCTCCCTCATTCGCCCTCACTCGCCATCATTCTCCATCGCTTGCCCTTAATCTCCCTCATTCGCCCTCATTCTCCCTCACTCGCCCTCATTGTTTCTCATTCTCCCTCATTCTCTCTCATTCTCCCTCACTCGCCCTTATTCTCCCTCATTCTCCCTCTTCTCCCTCATTCTCCCTCACTCGTCCTCACTCTCCCCCATTCTCCCCCACTCGCCCTCATCCTCCAACACAGGGATCCATCTTGGGAGACGACGCCTAAGTGGCATCGAATGGGGCATAAGTGTCCATTACACGGCCCCATTCGTCAAAATAAACATCAAGGGTTGCCAGGCAGTCTTTTTCTTGGCTGCAAGCTGTTGAGTGTATATCCCGGGGCTCCGGTCACATAAATCTCTGGCGAAATGGAGCCACGTTGCGATAAATCCTCTCTCTCTCTCTCTCTCTCTCTCTCTCTCTCTCTCTCTCTGATTTACAAGTTATTATTGGATGGTAGTTGGATTTAATGGTAGGTGAATTATGAGGTGGGTCGTGGTATTTCCCGATTGTTCATTAAGTAGTAATTGTACCTTGCAGTTTATTTTGTGGTTTATTAATGTTCTAAGAATAGAGGTGTAATTAACCAACAATCCAGGGACGTTGTTAGGGAAAAGGCAAGCTAGAAAGAATGTGAAGTAGCTAGATTTTGCTGAAGAATTTTGGAAGCAGCGAGATTTTGCTGAGATTTGACTGAAGAATTTTGGAAATAACTTCCTATCTCAGTTTCTGTTTGAGACTGTATCACCATTAGGAATAAATTAGTCAGCTTTAATTTTTCTCATCATGATATGCATTTGACGGCAAATTATATCTTCATTTATTTATTTTATTGATTCACTCAATTTTTGCCAATCATATTTTTGCGTAATATCAGGAAGAACATGAGATTCTATCAGCATTCTTTATCGAAACAAATTCTTGTTTACTCTTACTTTTCATACTCTCTCTCTCTCTCTCTCTCTCTCTCTCTCTCTCTCTCTTTGATACAGACACAGACAAACGCATACGCTTCCTTCATTGACCCAAAATGCAATAATGAAGACAAAGGTATGGCTGTGCAACCCACGCCATGATATGTTATCAGCAGGACGAGGTACTGAAAATCTAGAAATGTCGACATATTCGGAGTTTCCATCTTTGTGAAGACGCCATGTCTTAATTTCATTCGTGCTTGTCCGCTAGCATATAACTAATACCTTTTGATTTATAAAGATAATTAAGGTCTCTTTCCAACAGTGAAAACATACGCGTTTATACATACATACATACATACATACATACATACATACATATACTGTATATACATGTATATACATGTATACGTGTGTGTGTGTGTGTGGAGTTGGGGCTTGATCAGTTGTTTGTTATGCAACAGGTGTATGAGATTTTAAATCTGCCGTTAGTCAGGTTGGAGGGTTTTGGTGATATATAATACATAAAATATCAAAACATATTTCTGATGGAAGCTATGCATATGTTAGAAGATGTAGACGGATGAGTGACTGGTTTGGTGTAAAAGTGTGTCTGAGACAGATTATGTTGTTTCAATATCTGTCTGATATCGTGAATGGAATTTAGTTTAAAACCTGATAAGATATTAGAAATAGGGGTAAGTTTTCCAATAAAAATATCTTATAAACAGAGTGTGGAATAGCTGTTGACTGCAGATCACACACCACTGACTGGTGTCAGTGAAGAGAAAGTACAAAAACTGCTAAAAGATTCTGAAAGCGTTTGCAAGAGGTGAAAGCTGAGAGTCATTGTAAGTAACAGTAATGTCGTGAGGTTAAGTGGGAAAAAAATTGCTGATTAATGTGAGTATGTGGGAGTATATGTAATGAATAAATGGAAGTATGAGAGAAAATGTGATTTACTGGGCTTGCAAAGTAAGAAAGGTAAGTAGTGACTTAGAGTTTATAGAAGCTGCCATTTATCTGCTTAGATGCATTCCAAATCCTACCACGCTTAGAAGACAGTATTGATCAATGATTTTGATAGTGATGTAAACAGTGAAGTTATTTACTAAATTCTTCAAGTGTGAAAAGTTAAAAAAATATCTGGAATATCGTTTTTCAGTGTTGTGTCTTTAAAAGATATCTTAGACGTTTTATCAACTAACAAATCTGTTTGTCTTACGGAAAAGATTAGCAGTTCTTGTAAATAAGAAACTATTCACGTTCTCTCTCTCTCTCTCTCTCTCTCTCTCTCTCTCTCTCTCTCGCATCCTTGAGATTTCATTTTTCTACGCGCCATTGTTTTGAGTGTTTTGTTAAGTCAGACATTTTTCTTCAGGACAAAAGAACTTGAGACTTAATTAGAGATTATGAAAATATTCATATGCTGCCGCGGTCGATGTCTGGTATTGTTTGCGCATATTTTCTCATTAATAACTGGAAATAGTAATTTAATCTCTCGATATATAATTAAAAGCAGGTTTAGACGCTCATCTATTTTTTAAGTTTACGAAAAAAGACTTTTAATAGCGGCTGATTACAGAGAAAAAACGAAACAGTAAAAATGTTTTATATATATTTAGACTGAGACGCAGAACAGGGGGAGACATTCAGAGATGGAGAACATGAAAAATCAACCAGACTAAGAACAGGACGAGAAATTTCGAGAGATCGAGAGATTGGAAATAAACTTCATCTAGATTGAGAGCAAGTCACAGAAGCGTTCACATGACAGAGGGGAAATTGAGAAATCAGTCAGTCCCCCCTGGGCCTGGGGGCTCCCACTGTCAAATTAGTCAAACATCCAAAAAGAAAGGTCTTGCTCGGATGTTCAAGAGAGGCGTTTCAAAAAAAGCGAGAGCACAGACGACAGCAGCATCTTAATAGTCTTTTCTCTCTCTCTCTCTCTCTCTCTCTCTCTCTCTCTCTCTTCTTTTGATCCATTAGCCGAGTCTTAATAATGTTTGCTCTTAGGAGGGACGAGGTACGACCTACCTTCCACTTGACAAATTAACATAATTTTTTGGCATAATTGGGTTACTACAGGAGTGAGTAAATGGAATCATGAAGTCAATTGGAACTTGTAATTCAATTGTCTTTTGAGAAATGTAATAGCGGAAAAAGAAAAAGATGTTGGCGTTGTCGATATTATGCAGAGAAACGGAGAGTGCGATAATTGGGAAGTAATTTGGGCGTCTGAGAGTAACAAGCATATTTTGACAATGAAGAGAAGAACAGATATCGTGCTTCTTATTATTGTCAGGGTCACATTCTTTCTCCATTTCCTTCCTCCCCGTAGGGGTGCACTGTAGGCATTACTGAAGGTTCTTTGCAGCGTCCCTTAGGCCCCTTGCTGCAACCCCTTTCATTCCTTTTACTGTACACCCATTCACATTAGCTTTCTTCCATCTTGCTATCCACCCTTTCCAGCGCTGAATGACCTCATAGGTCCCCCAAGTGCTTGGTCTTTGGACTAAACTCTGTATTGCATCTCACTGAACCTTCCTGAGCTTTGTAGTTTCATGTAGATGATTACGAAGTCATTTTGTAGACAGTATCGTTTTTTAACTCCACCACCATTTTCGTCCCACAGTCTCTAATTCTCTTGATTATTTGTTAGACTGACACTACAGTCTTTCTTCAAACAAGTCACAGGAGATTTGATAGCAGAAAGGCACCCGGTCAAAAATAAGTGTGCTGTAAGACTGCCGACGGCGCCGAAGTGATCTGAACTGATTGATTTTAGTGGAAATGAAACAAGTTACCCCTGAAAATTGTTTCGTTTTCTGTTAAATATTCTTCCTATTCTTTCTTCTATCAAACAGACCCTGCAGTAAATTACGATTGATAAAGGTGCACATACTGTCTAAAACTTGAGCTGTCTCTTAAGAACTCCGTATCTTCGTCGGGAAGAATTTGTCTTTATACAGTAATTAAGTATTAAATTTTGGAGTGGAATGGAATGTAAGAATTTAGGCCAAAGGCCTAGCGCTGCGACCTATGAGATCATTCAGTGCTGAAAGGGAAATTGAGAGTACGGAGGTTTGAAAGGTGTAACAGGAGGAAAACCTCGCAGTTGCTATGAAGCAATTGTTAGGAGAGGGTGGATAGCAAGATAGAAGAAAGAGAATATGAACGGAGGTACAGTAAAAATAATGAAAGGGGGTTGCAGCCAGTGGCCGAAGGGACGCTGTAAAGAACGTTAAGTTATGCATACAGTCCACCGCGTGAAGTGCACTGACGACACTAACCCCTACTTATTGTTTAGTATTTTTGGTTACCTTGCTAATTATAGATTAACGATTAAAATTACATAAAATGAGTTAACTTAGATTTTCTTTTCATGACAAACATACAAGTTCAAACCTCTCTCTCTCTCTCTCTCTCTCTCTCTCTCTCTCTCTCTCTCTCTCTCTCTCTCTCTCTTTATTATATGCGTTTGTCTGTCCTGCCCATCACGTTTCACATTTCCTACCCTAATTAGCTTTGCAAATTACAGCGGGTTTATAGCGAAACAGCAAAAGTTCTGTAATTTGGGAATGCAGTATTCTCCTATTAAAGTCTCTGTTTAATTCTTGCATGGGAGGGAACGAAATTGGTGTAATTTTTTTTTTAAGTTCTCTACCCGTTACGATTAGATGTTGCTCAGTGAGGTTGCATTGGAAACACTAGAAAGTACGAATTCATGCATAGCTGCTTAGAAGTCATCATGCAGACTTTGACATTTTATCATGAATGACATTTTCATAAGGTTTCACTTAAAAATTACACGTGGCAGAATTCCAGACTTCCAAAACATGTCAGAAGTATGGTCCTTTGTTTAAGCACTTGTTCGTATTTCTTGTAACGAACGCCACTGATTTTGATCCTGTGGATGGAAGTGTTTTTTTGTAGGTGGTTGGTTAAGGAAGAAGTCTTTGTTCTAATAGACTAAAGCTATTTACTTTAGAAGAGCAAAGTGGTTCAGTCCCAGATACTGTAGCCTCCACTGCTTGGCAGTCATTTATTCCCATGATTTGGAGGCTTTAACTTTTGAGGAAGCAAATGGCCTCCAGTCTCATATGCAGACGATTTCACTTTTGAAAATCAAATAGCTTTTAATTCCATTAACACGAGGCTTTTAATTTTGGGCAAAGAAGGGTCGTTGAACCCCATCAACTGAAGGCTTTTTTTTTTTTCCTTAGAGTTCAGTGGCCTTGAGTCCTGTGCATTGGAGGCTGTTTCTTATGGAAATTTTTACTTTTGGGTTAACAATAGGACCTTTAGTTTTCATACACCGAAGGCTATTTATTATGCACTGGAAGATTTTACTTTCTGGCAACCAAGTGGCCTCCAGTGCCATGTACTTGATCTTTAGTCTCATGCACTGAAAGATTTTACTTTCTGCCAACCAAATGGCCTTCAAGTACCATGTACTTGAATCTTTTACTTTTCTGCACTCAAAGAGTCTGTAGTCCATTGTCATAGAGGCTTCTGCTTTGGGAAAAGCAAAGGGCCTCTAGTTTCGTGCGGTTGAGGCCTTGAAGTTGACTGTATGAAAAATAAAGTCCAAAATTTCCAGATCTGGTTGATCATCTAGTTTAGCTTTTGTAGTTCATGCGTGAATTGTACCGGTTTGATTTCACAATACTGTACATAAAAATAAATATATTACAGTACATTAATGACAAATTCATATTTTAAAGTAAATGCGTTTACTTCTCAAGCAGTGACTGACAAGAACGCTTTCTGGATTTTCCAAGTTAGAATATTTCCAGAGGTAAATGTTTTATTCAGAAGGGGAAAACCTACAACAAACCCGCATCGTGTACGAACTTATGAAGTCATGGTCTAAAATTCTTTCCTTTTTTTTTCTGCCTGTCCAGAGCTAAACTCTTTCACTCGTCTACATTACTTTTATCGGCAGTGCATGTCTCACTGTTTCTACAAGCGGGGAGGTGAGGAACCTTTTGGGATTAGTGAATTGTGTATGAATGCCGCGGGTCGTTGGGTGAGGTCAACTGTCGACTGCTTCTGAGCTGCAGAACGATTTCTGACTCTCTCTCTCTCTCTCTCTCTCTCTCTCTCTCTCTCTCTCTCAAAATTTCGTAAACCCCACACACACATATGTGTGTGTCTACAGATACATATATATGAATATATATGATACATATTTTTGTTTGCTTCAGTCGGGCAATTGGCTCTGTTCTCCCCCACACGCACGTCAGTGGGAAGACTGCTTGTCAGCCTTCGAATTTGCTCTCTCCCCGAGGGCATCGTTATTTCCCAACGTTTTATTCTCGTGGGTTTCGTCGACTTTACCGAAAGTCTTTCGTTTGTCTCTCTCTCGTCGTTTTTAAGAAATGCCTCTTATTTTTAGGTTTGGGAAAGAAGCAGCGATTCGGTGACCTCCTAGCGGTAGTTTTGGTCGCAAAATCGCGCTGTTTTTTTTATCACTGTTTACCGTTCACTGATATTTTTCCACTGTTTTACCGTTCACTGAACAACCTCCTGATTGAGAATGTCGTGTAGTAAAATCGCGCTGTTTTTTTTTTTTTTTTATTTTACCGTTCACTGATATTTTTCCACTATTTTACCGTTCACTGAACAACCTCCTAATTGAGAATGTTGTGTAATTGGAACTTTAGATGTTCAAGCGACAATGCAGGGCATTGCTGCCCTAACACAATTCTCCTTGTATTTTAATAATATACATTTTTATTTATTTATTTATTTATTTATTTATTTATTTATTTATTAGTTTATCTGTTTTTCTAACAACTGATCTCCGCTTTCTGTTACTTTACCTTCTGTTACTTCTTTCGAATGAACACCATAATATTCTTCGGAAGGTTGAATTTCAAATCGGTGGCTCCTTTGGTGGGCTTGTTCCATATGAATAGGGTTCATCTCCTGAATAATAATAATAATAATAATGTTTTATCCTTTTTTTCTCATTCTCACTCCATCAGTGGCGCTCTGTGACACACGCAGACTCGTTGATGATAAACAATAAGGCAAACACATTCAGAGATCTATACAGCGGACGCCATACTAATTGTCAAATCCACAACGCCATAACACTCGGAGAATAGGAGAGTATTAGTATATATGTATATATATATATATATATATATATATATATATATATATATATATATATATATATATATATATATATATATATATATATTTTTTTTTTTTTTTTTTTTTTTTTACATGCATTTAAGTCTTTTGAATACCACGTCAAATTTCAACTATTTTTGCCATGGTAAGTTAGAGAATGATTTGACTATTATAGGTGTCACAGCTTTCTTTGTCACTTTCGGTTTTTGCTTTATATGAGTGCACTCATTTGGCTAAAGGATTCTGCTAGAAATAGGAAGCTACGTTCAAGGCCTGTCGCCATAATAGTAAATAATTCCGAAACGCACGTTGCGTGAAGGTTGGATTTATCTGGAATAAAGTGACGGAAATGTTTTCGTCTCATCGAATTTTCATGAAACGGTGAAATTTCTCTTGCCACTGACCAGCTTCTTCGGCCTGAAAAAGCCTGTACTGATTCTTTCATAAACTCTTTCAAAGTATATATATGCCACACATTGCTTTTCCCCTTTAGAATTCTCACGTAACTGTTTTAAGATCCGCACCTAAGTCATATCTCCTCTTTCTTGAAATCATGTGACATTTTTCCAGTTGAATTCCTGCCACACGCATTCATAAGTTGTGCTAAGTAGCGTTATACGCCTATAATTCTTACAGTTGCTTCTGGTATCTTTATCTCTTCACAATGGATCGCCTATTTCTCTCACCCATTCTTTCAGAAACTTTCCCTCGTCTAGACATACCTTACAAACCCGAGTCAGCCAGCTCGTCACAGTATCACATCAACTCCCGGTGTCTTTCCATTCTTCAGTCTAAAATTCCTCTCCTTATATCTTCAAGAGCCACTTCCGCAAGCATTCTCACCCTTACTCTAAACCTTTCCACATGCTTTATTCAGTTCTGTCTCTGTTCCATACCCGCCAAGGTCAGTTAACAGATACATCTGCTCATTAACCTTGCTTTACTTCCCTCGCGCAGCTTTTAATTTTCTCCTTAAAGTTCTTTATTTACTTTTTCTTACTTTGTTTTTATTATTATTTCTTGTCTTCACCTTCTCTCAGGTTCTGCTGGACTAACCTGTTAATCCTCCTATTGCCTGCAAATGAGTCTTTCAGTAATTGTTGTATTTCCTTATACCATCATTCAGTGTTTGTGAATGTATGTATATATGTATATGTGAGTGGCGTGTGGGTGTGTGGGTGAGCGCTGGCACGCGTATGTGTTTGTATGTTTGTATAGATATGTATGCATAACCAATAATTGCACAGAAACTTAATATATATATATATATATATATATATATATATATATATATATATGATGTTATATATTGTATGATATTGCCTTGTAATATGTATATCCTCCCAAAGTTTTGATATATTTACTCTTTTATTTATCTTGTGTTATGTATAATGATAATGATTGTTGAAGTATCATATGTAGTGTAGTATCAGATCTCAAAAGAGTTAGTGATTTAGATAACATAACATTGTAATTTACAATTAATAATATCATTCTTGCTAATAGCATAGTAGCGAGAGAGAGAGAGAGAGAGAGAGAGAGAGAGAGAGAGAGAGAGAGAGAGAGAGATACGAGTTTTAGACCAGATGTGCCATCTGTCACCAGTTAAGATCAAGCGAAGGGTTTGTTTCACTTCAGCTGCCATTACAAAAGATAAAGCACTGACAGGTTGGGAATAACAATTGCTGACTCGTTCTGGAACCAACTTTTGTGATGTTTTCTTAGTTTTACCAGACCATTGATCTGATTAACAAGGGTTGGCCGGAAGGATTAGACTTATTTTATAAGAACCAATTGGTTACTTAGCAACGGGATATATATATATATATATATATATATATATATATATATATATATATATATATATATATATATATATATATATATTTATATATATACATTTATGTGTTTATGTATGTTAGAGAGTGGGTGTGCGGGCTCGTATAAATATGAGCCTATTAAACTGACCTTCATAGCGCATATAAAACGCAATACCTTAGGACTTAGGCTAGTGTCCCTTTAATCCCTTGCCATGCTATTTCTCAAAGAAACCTAAAAAAAAAAAAAAGAAATTCTTGGGTAAAAATACATCCCTTGCAGATTAATCAGAAATATAATCATCCTTGCAACTTTCTCATTTTCTTAATGAGGTCTTGATGAGCGTCGTAGTAATCACGTGGACGCGAGAAAAAAAACTAATTAATAAATGAGTAAAGAGAGAGAGAGAGAGAGAGAGAGAGAGAGAGAGAGAGAGAGAAATCGAAAATCGTCGCCCTCTTGTTTTATGTCTTTATTGCGTGAATGACTTTTGCTTTGAAATCTTTACGGAATATTTTAATTAAAGAGAGAGAGAGAGAGAGAGAGAGAGAGAGAGAGAGAGAGAGAGAGAGAGAGAGAGAGAATCAGTTCGTCGTCTTCTTGTTTTGTCTTTATTGCGTGAATGACTTTTGCTTTGAAATCTTTACGGAATATATTAATTAATGAATAGAGAGAGAGAGAGAGAGAGAGAGAGAGAGAGAGAATGTTCGCCTTCTTGTTTATGTCTTTATTGCGTGAATGACTTTTGCTTTAAAGTTGTTATGGAGTATTTTAATCTCTGGTTTATAGAAAATTGACACTACTCATGACGTTTGATATCTCTCTCATAAGTCGTTGCTTGTTGATACTGTTCTCAGGTTTCATTGTAATACACTGTTCCATCATATAACAGATCTGTTTCATTATTATTATTATTATTGTTATTATTATTATTATTATTATTATTATTATTATTATTATTATTATTATTATTATTATTATTATTGATGCAACCACGTCGTTTCATTTTCGCCAGGAAATTCATGCTACGTCATATGACAGATATTATTATTATTATTATTATTATATTATTATTATTATTATTATTATTATTATTAATACCCGCCACGCCATTGCCTCTTTCCCCAGGAAATTAATCATTATTTTCCCTGTGCCAGAATATTATTTTTCCAATGCCCTTATTTCCGGAAAACTAATTTATATCCCTCAGCGAACTTCATGTCAATTGGTGTCAAAGAGTTTTTTATAACTCTGCTCCAACTACCACCCCAAAAAAAAACATTTTTTTCTTCCCTTTGACGTGGCTTTAACCTTGGAGTTTTTTTTTTTTTTTTTTTTTTTTTATCTTTGCTGTTGTCAAGAAAAAACGAAAGGGTAAATGTTAGGAAGTTCATTGTTTAGGCTTTAAGATTTCTTAATATTTTTCCTCAGCTACAGGCGTCAGTTCTCTGGCCTTCTCTGTACATACATACATACATACGTGCAAAGAATGTGTGTGTGTGTACATATAAAGAATATGTATGTATATATATATATATATATATATATATATATATATATATATATATATATATATATATAGGCGTCATGAAGATTCCTGCAAAGGAATTCATTGAAGCAACTAAAGCAATTGTTTTTAACGAATATATATATATATATATATATATATATATATATATATATATATATATATATATATATATATATATATATGTGTGTGTGTGTGTGTGTGTGTGTGTGTGTGTGTGTGTGTGTGTACTTGCGTAAATGAGAAACAAAGAATACTGATGAATTTTAGAACGAAGAACATCCGAGGCATATTTTTTACTCTTAATTTTTGAGGTTAAAAATAAAGAATGATTGTACCTAAGGTGGTAAGGAAGAAACTAAGTCATTTTTGTTATTGGAAGACTTTTATAACGTGTGGAAAAATTCAGCCGCATTGCCCGTAAAAATTATTTGATGGAAACTGAGTGTCACGTATGAGAAAGTTTAAATAAAAGTGTATGGTCCCAAAATTAAAAGCCAAAATTAAAATGGATGTGTTCTATGTGTGTGTGTGTGTGTGTGTAGTAGAGAGAGAGAGAGAGAGAGAGAGAGAGAGATGAGAAAGCTTAAATATCAAGTGTATGGTCCCAGAATAGAAAGTTAAAATTATAATGGAAGTTCTGTTATATGTGTGTGTGTATGTAAGTATGTGTGTGTGTAGTAAAGGTAAAGAGAGAGAGAGAGAGAAAGAGAGAGAGAGAGAGAGCAGGAGGAGTGGACGTGGTAAAAAGAACGCATATAACAGATAGTATCTTCATTAAAGTTTCAGTGTTTTCATCTCCCGAGATAAAATGAGTGGCGGGGGTTTGCATCAGAGGAAAGGAGACGGGGTTGGGGGGGGGTAATAAATCTGCCGGGAATTGGGTTGTTATAAGCGTAAGAGGGAAGCATTAGCATCGCTAACGGGGTTATGAAATACGGAGAGGAATGATACGAAAACACCAGCTCCTTGAAATAAGACCGAAGACAATGCTGTTGTGGAAAGCTTTTTTTTTCTAAATTGTAATATATATTCTTATTATAAAAACGTTTAGAAGATTGGGAAATATACATATACATGATTATATCGTTATGAAAGCTTTGTTTTCTAAATTGTAATATGTATTCTTATTATAAAAACGTTGAGAAGATTGGGAAATATACATATACATGATTATATCGTTATGAAAGCTTTGTTTTCTAAATTGTAATATGTATTCTTAAAAATCGAGAAGATTATAAAAACGATTATTGTTAGAAAGCTTTGTTTTCTAAATTGTAATATGTATTCTTATTATAAAAACGTGGTTATATCGTTATGAGATAATAGCTGTTACGTCGATGTGGACAATAGTTTTATAAGGGTAAGCGAAGTTTCTAATATGAAAAGTCCTCTGTAATTCCTGGCACACAGAGTAGGGGAAAGTATTCTCTTGGTCAGACAGAATAATTATTTTAAGGTTAGTGTAAAAGAAATATCTGTACACTCCTAAAACCTCAACACGTTTGAAGTCGCTGGAATCTACAACCGTGTTATAGTTATGGCTCTCTCAGCCTGTTAGTGTTCTCAAATAACAACTCTGGCCAACTAGAAAGTCCTTGCCGTTGTTTAGTTTGTATTTTCTTCTTAACTGAATATCTTGTTCATTATATTGATTGACAGTGTGTCACCTGAATATCTTGTTCATTATATTGATAGTGTGTCACCTGAATATCTTGTACATTATATTGATACAGTGTGTCACCTAATATCTTGTTCATTATATTGATTGGCAGTGTGTTACCTGGCGTCGCAGTGATAAATCCTAAAAAATCGCAATATTTAATTTCCCATAGGGGGTTAGTGCTGTCAATGCACCTCATGCGGTGCACTGTAGGCATTACTTAAGGTTCTTTGCAGAGTGCCTCCTAAGGCCACTAGCTGCAACCCCTTTCTCTCCTTTTACTGCACCTCCTTTCATATTCTCTTTCTTCCATCTTACTTTCCACCCTCTCCTAACAGTTGATTCATAGTGCAACTGCTTTGAGGTTTTCCTCCTGTCACACCTGTCAGACCTTTTCCTGTCAATTTCCGTTTCAGCGCTGAATGACCTCATAGGTCCCAGTGATTGGCCTTTGGCCTAAATTCTATATTTAGTTCAATTCAGTTCAGTATCTATAATCTCCCGGCAGCGAGCAATGTTAACAAATGAAAAGAAAGTAAAGTGTTTCTAATGAGAAAACTCAGAAAAGAAATTTGCAGTTATAAATGGCCAATTATTGAATATGGTTTTCTAAATTTCAAATTACCCGTTCGATTTCCAGTCAAGAAACCTAAAGTATATTACTTGAATGGATTTGGGAAATGTTCATGCGTAATATAAACTGAAGAAGGGTGTTCCAAATTCCAAACTTTAGTTTTGTGTGAATGAATAAACCCGTAATAGGCAAACACATTAAAAAAAAAAAAAAAAAATATATATATATATATATATATATATATATATATATATATATATATATATATATATATATATATATATATATATATTAGATATTAGCATCGGTTGAAAAGCCGATATAGATAAAAGCGATTAAAATCCGATCTCTTTCATCAAATGGAATTTGATTATCGGATAATTTTATCACTAAATACCCTTTGTGTCAACGTTCCTATTCATACCTGACTTTGAAAGCGTAAATTTACACTTATTTTTATGTATATTGTCCGTGTTTATTTGATTGGTGAGCGGATGTAATCTGTGCAGTATTGGAAATTTCATATATGAAAAATTATATATATTTTTTTTATTTTGTAAATTTATTTATTGATTTGTTTTCATAAATGTGGAGCAGAGTATTTCATAGAACAAGGGTTTTAAATAAAGCTTCTAAATAATTTGCAAATTGATCTTAATGAAATGTTTTAGTATTTCATTGAGCAAGGACGGGAATTTTATTGTTAATGGGGATTTTAAATATTAAGCCAATTTGATTTTTTAATGAAATATATAGTATTTCACAGAACAGGAACCAAACTTCTATTTTAAACGGAGCTCCTAAATAATGAGCTAAATAAATCCTTCCACGAAGCTTTTTAAATTGATAAATACGTAAAAAGTAGACAGCAAAAATATATTATTCACGATCCGTTTCAAAGAAATCCGTAACAAAGCAACCGCCATAAAAAAATATAAATAACAAAAGCCATAATAAAAAAAAAAAAGGCCTGTGCCATAAACAACAGGAAGACGCTGCATCCATTGACATTTATTTTGATGGATGGGGTAATGTAATGGGCATTTATCTCCCATTGAGTAACCCTTCGCCGTCATCTTTCGAGATGGATGTTTCGGGCGGTGAATGGCTTCACTACGTCATTTCCGCCCTTGTGGCCAAGTTCCCTTTACGGCCGCTAGATGGTTCTGTCGGCGGGGTAAGATGAAGAAGACTGCGGGAGCAATCTCTGGTGGAAAAACAATCTTGGATAACGGATTACTAAAAGACTGGAGATTGAATAGTGGCAGGGATAAAGGTCGATGAAAGTCTAATAAAGCAGATTCTAAGAGGCTTAGCAATTATCAGCCGCCATGGAAACAGATAGGAATGAAGGAACGAAATTCCTGGGACCTTTGAAAAGAAAATGAAACGATGAAAACGCATCCGAATTCTAGTCGAAGTGAGATCGTCACTGCTTGATTTTGTGAGCAGGGAAATGAAATTCCAACCGATAGCTTTTAAATTTACCTCTTCGCAAGAATTGCTCTATTTTGGTCAGTCAAGAGTGTACACCAGTTCTGGAAAATCGTTGAGGTTTGTATGAATTCACTGTCACATAGTGTTTGAGAATGGTTAACGCCTCAGCAGTTGAAATGACATTCAAACTCAGAAGTCCAGCCGTAGAACATACAAATAATATGTTCCTGGGCACAAGAAGGTTCTACTGACGAAAAAAAATAATCATTTTTATTTTTTAGTATTCCTTCTTTTGGAAAAGCTTCTTTTGCATTAATGGTCGTTATTTACTTACAATATCTGTTGGTCTACAGGGATTTAGACCTGTAGTCGTTGCTTTTAATACCTTTGCCCATCTGTTGAAGGAAAATTCAGCCCACCGATTTTTCCATAATGTATTTTATGTCAGTTCTTACGAAATTTTCGAGATCTTAACAAGAAATAAAGATTTCACGTTTTTTATCGCCAGTTGTGTATCTTTTGTTCTAGCAAAGGTTCTTAATTAGTAAAAAAAAATAAATAAAAAATTCAATCGCATTACCGTAAGTCCGACAATGCTGTGTTCTCGTATATTAAATCACAAAAGTGGAAGAAAGTAAAGACGAAAAATACCTTTGACAGAGACTTACGAAAGAGAAAATTAACAGTCTTACAATGCCTGGCACCTCCGCATAACAACGTCGTTGCAATTTACCGCCTGGTTTAAAAAGAGAGAAAAAAAAAAAGCGACTTCTCGCTCTCCATTCAGCCAAATGAACGGAGCCGGAGTCTTCAAGGAGAGAGAGAGTCTGCAGCTTCCTTTGTCCACCACTCCCTCCCGAGCTGCTTCCTCTTCTTTCTCTTTACTGTGCAGAGCTTCCTGCTTGGTCAGAGATCTCCGCCAAGACAATGAAGACAACCTGATATTAAAGAAAATGCAAAGATCTCCCGTTTTCCTGATTGCGGTCCTCCGCCGCCGTTCGTTTTTTTTTTTTTTTTTTGTTAAGGCTCCGTCGAAGATCGCGAGGATTCGTTGAGGACTTTTAGGTTAGAGGATGAATGTGACTCATAGGATTGTAGGATCTTTGTTATTGTTTTGTCTTTCTCCGGCGATATCCTTATAAAGAGAGTTGGTCTAGTGTTGAATATGTGTATATATATATATATATATATATATATATATATATATATATATATATATATATATATATATATATATATATATATATATATATATATATATATATATATATATATATATATATATATATATTATATATATTGTATCAAACAGTAAACCAGTTCTCTCTCTCTCTCTCTCTCTCTCTCTCTCTCTCTCTCTCTCTCTCTCTCTCTCTCTCTCTCTCTCTCTCCGGGACATCATAATTTCTTCATATTTCTTGCACTTGGATCTTAAGGCTTTGTAGTGACAAGCGTATCCAAAAAAAAAAACACGAGGAATTCGAGAAGTTAAGAGGTCATCGTGGCTATAACAATTACGTATATATATATACATATATATATGTATATATATGTATGTATATAGATATATTGTGTATACATAATGTATGTATGCGCCATTGTGTTTTTTCTTCATTGCATGGAGATGTAGAGTACCGTCATGATAATTCATATGTAATCTAGATGGCTCTGCCAGTCGCAGAATTAAGAATTTGGGATTCGGAACCAGTTCTTTTTCAATTTCAAAATGGGCGGAGAAATGTGAATTGAGTCTGTTTTTTCCACTCCTTGTCAGAAATGCAAATTTAATCTAATTTGCTCAGTCTCTCCTGTTCACATAAATTATGAATTGAATAGATTTCTAGTTTTCTGTAAAAGAAAACTATTGTGACGGCTTTGTCTGTCCGTCCGCACTTTTTTCTGTCCGCCCTCAGATCTTAAAAACTGCTGAGGCTAGAGGGCTGCAAATTGTTATGTTGATCATCCACCCTCCAATCATCAAGCATATCAAATTGCAGCCCTCTAGCCTCAGTAGTTTTTATTCTATTTAAGGTTAAAGTTAGCCATGATCGTGGGTCTGGCACTGTTATAGTTGCCAACAACACAGGCCACCACCGTGGTTAAAAGTTTCATGGGCTGCGGTTGAGAGTTTCATAAGCCGTGGCTGAGAGTTTCATACAACATTATACACTGTACAGAAAACTCGATTGCGCCCAAGAAAGTTCGGCGCATTATTTACTTGTTTTACCTGTAGCTAGTAGCAGAAATTTGAAGTGACTAAGCTTTCATTTATGTACCTGACTGGTCCTAGATCTTACCTGTCTCAGAAATATCAGTGGAATCTAAATTTTTCAATTTCCACCTGATGCAGAATAGTACACAGATGCAGAAATGTCAATGGAATAATATATTTCTAAGTATTAATGGTCGTTGAAGCAGGAACAGAGTATGACTTTGCCTTCTACTGATCGCAGATAATTTAAATTTAATCCAAATTCTATACTTCTCACTCGCAGCTGACACCTAATTAATATCAGATTTTCCTCGCTCGTTACTGGACACAGAAATATGAGTGACGTTATATTTCATGAAGCAAAGTTGCATGATAGCACTAGATACCATAATTAGGAAATAGAACCATTAGTCTTAAATATAAGGTTATTAAAACCTCTAATATCTTTTGACAGGTGATGGATTGCATCTTTATAGCATTAGTTCATTTCATGTCAGCCGGAATTCATTTTGAATATTTCAGATAATTACCCGATCTGTGAACACTTAGGCAAATTAATTTTGCAACTGTTAAGTGTTTTTTCATATGAAGCGAAGTTTTTGATAATGCGTTATAGCTTTGTAATGGTGAGAAAATACTATATACGTATATATAATTATATATATGTGTGTGTGTGTTATATATTTATATAAATGTTACAGAAACCAAGCGTAAGTGAAGTATAGCAGACGAATTTCGGAGAAAATATATTTCATTCAGTTCTGTCAAAATAATCTTTACAAATTTAGTTTTCTCAGTTCTGTTACTCTATTCCATTATGACAGTGTACTCTAGGATTTATTTTCAACAAATAATCGTATTAATGACCCATCTTTTCTTTTTCAACATAAAAAAACCTACAAGATTAAACCTTCCTTTGCGCGCTGAATGAAAATAAAAAATAAAACTCCTTGTCACCTGGGAACTGACGAAGCAAATTTCCTTTTTTCAGCGTCTCAGTGGATTTTTTCCTTCCAGTACTTCTTTTTTTCACTCGTAAATCCGGACTCTGTTTTCCTCGAGGTTCTGGAATTATTCATAAGACGCCTGGAACCAAAAGGGAAAAAGTCACATTGCCACTCGACAGATTAGGATACGAGGTTTTCCAGTATCTGAGCCATTGTGATGAATAATTTAATATCAGCGACGTCCAAAGGGCGCAGTTATCGTTATTTTATCTTTTAGGATTGGAACCGTTCGTCTATAGGTGACTGCTATTTTTCCCTTGTATGGTAATTAATTTTATTGACTGTTCGAGTTTGACTCTCTGTAGTTTCCAACTTACGAAAGGAATTTACTCATTATTTTGTTCATTTGCAGGGACGGGATTCGTATGTCTTCCTGACTCTTAATATCAGCCACGTACAAATGACAGTTTTTGTAATTTTATTTTTAATATTAGAACGCTTTAACTTTAGATGGCTGTACTATTTTGCTTATATGTAGATTAATTATTTTGTACTTACCAACTTTTTATATCAAGCACGTACAAAGGACAGTTTATATTATTTTATTTTTAAGATTAGAAATGTTCATGTTTAGATGCCTGTACTATTTCCCATATATGCAGGTTAATTTGATGTTCGATTTTACCTTTTCATAGCTTCCGCCCAACAAAATGTATTTAGTTATTATTTCTGATTCTGCAGAGACGGGAATCTGATGTTGACCAAACTTTTAGTATCAGCCACGTACAAAAAGACAGTTTTTCTTATTTTATTTTTAAGACTGCTCACATGCAACATTAATTTTACTGCTCGATTTCACCTCTTGATAGCTTCCGCCCTCCAGAAGGAATTTACTTATCATTTTAATGTATTCCTCAGAGAAGAGAATATCACGATCTCCCAAACTTTCCAACGTAATATTTTTTCTCCGTTTCTCGGTCGACGGCCGAGTGTTTCATCCCTTCCGGCGAAACTTTTAAAAGATACAAAGTTCACCATATTAAACTGTAGTCAAGGGAAGGAAGAAAGAGCGTTTCCGAAATGGCCAGTCTGGGCAGGAGGGGGGGAAAAAGAAGAAGCTTCCTTTCAACCGGAATTCGTTGCTTTTGGGGGAAAATTCTCTCTCTTCTTCTTCTTCTTCTTCTTCTTCTTCTTCTTCTTCTTCTTCTTCTTCTTCTTCTTTGCAAAACTGCTAGACGCTCGTTTTTTCTTCCTCCTCCTCCTCCTCCTCCTCCTCCTCCTCCTCCATTTACGGTAAGGATGAATATGAAATTTCCCTAAGACTTTTTCAGACCCTCTCTCTCTCTCTCTCTCTCTCTCTCTCTCTCTCTCTCTCTCTCTCTCTCTCTCTCTCTCTCTCTTCTTCAATTTGGGAGTCTTTATATGCACTTGATTTTTTTTTTTTTTTTGCATTTCTTATTTTCTCTTTTTCACTTGGACTTTGAACTTGTACATTATATGAAATACTATGCATGAGTTCTGTCTTAACATTATATATATATATATATATATATATATATATATATATATATATATATATATATATATATATATATATATATATATATATATATATATATATATATATATATGTAT
This sequence comes from Macrobrachium rosenbergii, assembly GCF_040412425.1. NCBI lineage: Eukaryota > Metazoa > Arthropoda > Malacostraca > Decapoda > Palaemonidae > Macrobrachium > Macrobrachium rosenbergii. The sequence goes on from NC_089780.1 coordinate 12,827,925, forward strand.
ATATATATACATATGTTTAGATAGATCGTTTTTATCTTGTAGAGAAAGTTACTTTAGATTACGGGGGTTTGTACATATATATATATATATATATATATATAGATAGATAGTGTTTATCTTGTAAGATAATAGTTACTATTAGGTGTGTGTGTGGGTTTAGTGTATGTACAGTGTATATATGTATATGTGTGTATATATATATATATATATATATATATATATATATATATATATATATATATATATATATATATATCTATATATGTCCACTAGAAAATGATATAGTGTAAAATCTTTATCTTCTGTTTGAGGCATTCTCAAACAAGCTACATACAACAGAAAAAAAATGTTAAAGAAGATTCAACTTCACAAAACATACACACACACAAAAGGTACGATTAAAGGTGTATAACACCATTTAATACGATTATCTTCCGATGAAGAACAGTTGTTCCGGATTAAGCCAGGAGAGGATAAGAACATCAAGAAGAATTACTGATAATCTCTAACTTCTCTTTTGAATCCCCGACGGAATTAAAAGTCGGAAAACATGTTGAGGCTGTCAGAGTGAGAGCCTTCATTACTAGAATGAATATGTGGAGATTTACGGAAATTTATTCATTTATTTATGGGAAATATACGGAAATCTCCGTAGAGGGACGAACAGTCGACAAACAAAAGTAGATAGAAAACTGATGACATTTACTGAAGTTAGTGAAAAATGCCAAAATTGTTAGGACAGGAGTTTGGTTACGCTCTAGACAAAATTGCTGTGCATACGTCATATCCTTTACCCTCTGAAGAATTCAGCGACCTACATCAGCTGGATGATATTATCAAAGAAATCGTTTGTCCACCATTACAAATCCCTACTGAAATCAATTTCCCCAAAACTTTTCAGAAATGCCTGATTGAACCGAGTGGCGATGAAATCAGCCACATCACATAGGCCTATAAGTCAAATCCAGTAGTAGTAATGGATAAACAAACGTCTCAGCAATGGAAGATTCATATAAGTTCGAACACGAAATTCGATATGAATCCCCTTGAAGAAGTAATTAGGTGTTTCAGCATCAATCCAAGAAGAATATTGAAAAGCAATAAAGACCTTTATACTCAGGTTTCCACTGAATTTCTATCGTAGCCGTATTTGTAAGTCTTGGTTAAGACTAACGAAGAAAATAACCTGTCAAGGCCTGTAATTAATTCCGTAGGCTCGGACCCGCGTAAACTTTCGAAATATCTTATGAAATTGCTCTCAGCGCTGTTAAGAACTATCTCAGGTGCCCGTCTGATTAATTCCTTAAGGCCTAAAATTAAACTTCACGATCAACCCTGATTCTCTCTTAGTAAGTTTTAATGAATGTTTTGTTGTTTACAAAAGTGCCCATTGAACTGGTATTCAAATTTCTTAAGAATTAACCATATTCGGTTTACCACTAAAAGTCAGTCAAAGTTTTCATCACCAGGTTCTCGCGTATTTACAAATGGAGTTTTTATTTCTAAAAAACTGTATTACTGAGGTTAAAACTGTATTAGTCTATACCTGTGGACACAGATTATTCAAATTCAGGAGTTCGAAAATGTTCGGATGTATCCGTGTAATAATAATAATAATAATAATAATAATAATAATAATAATAATATCATTCGCATTCCATATGTAGATGACGTTATCCAACAAGAGTATTGGGTTCTTTTTCGTGTCTACAGTAACAAGAGGATAGCTCCAAAAAGACATGAATTAAAATGTTAATAACATTGGGAAACAGTTAAATTAAAATCCTGAAGAGCGATATTACCCGAGTTCTCTCCCCATCCTTTTCACTCACCCGAGCGAACGAGGAGTGAACACTTTTTCAAATAATCCTCAGAACATCAATTGACCCACTGACCTCAATCTCGCAGCAATCTCTTCAGAAGGAGCGAGCGCATTTTGATAACACCGAACATTCATGATAACACTCGTAACGAATTCCAAGGCCTCTGTAAGACGGGCTCGACCGTAGTTACATTTCGTATTAGTTTCATATTACCATTTTGCAAGAAACGTCAGGATTATATTGCCGAGAGAGGCCCTTTTTCAGTGTAGCCTACACTGTTCTACACGAACAGTGTGCTGTTGTTGTTGCTGGAAGGTTAATGTACTTTTTGACGTATGCGGCCGATCCAATAGGCTCTTAACTTTATGGGGACATGCGGAGTCTTTTGAAAGCCGTGTTCCAGTACGTTGAATGGCTGCAGTTCGTCATTTCCGCTTCCACCGTCACTTTGTGGCCGACAGAGGGGGTATGTGACAACTTTTATCCACGATCAAGAAATTTACCGTTGTGTTTCAGTGATAACGTGGAATGCTCTTGACTTAGCATTTCCCCGCAGCTAAATTGATTCAGGTTTATACAATCTAATTTACTAAATGTCAAACAGAATAGTGAATGTACTGTAGAACATAGAATTGGTAGACGCTTATTTTAATTAAGAAAAAAACGGTTTTAGATAAAAGGGTCAAAGAGAGAAAGATGGTGAGGATTGAATGTAGTTTTATGAAGAATTCCCAATGAATGGAGAACTTCATCAAAGTAGTTATTTGATGAAGACGCAAATAGAGACTGACAGACTGACAAACAAGCAAATAAACGGATAATGATGTGCAGGCTAACATAAGCTAGATTTTACAAAAAAAAAAAAGAAAGAGATTCAGCGGTAAGCAGGATATAAAATAACTAATAGAATATTGACTTGAAGTGTTTAAAGAGCACAGTAATATTGATGAAAGAAGATGAGCCTGATCCAGACTGTATGAACACAAGAAATACTAGAATTAAAGTAGGAAAGACTGACAAAAGACTGATTACTATAAAGACTGTTGCGCTTTATTTTACCTGTAATTATCCTACTTTCCGATCGAGCTTTTTTTGGTCCCAGGAAAGAAAAGTAAAAAAAAAAATGAAAAATTCACAAACAGTGTTTTGCAAAAATCAACAAGCCCTTCAAAAAAGCATCCCGCAACATATTGCATCACATACAAATTATGAACATCAAATCAGCGTTCCATTGTTTATCACCGAACAGCTGATTCACCTTGTAACCAGAATTTTCCTATAACCCCAAAAGTCGGAATTTGTCTAAAACCTTGACGGAGGGAAAACTGCATTTCTTCACAGCTTTTGATTAATAGAACCTTGGAAACGACTGACATTTTTGCCATTGTTTTATACCATAACCATTTTCAAATTTCATATCTCTCTCATCTTCGGATGGTGATATTCCTTTCCTTTTTATTTGCGTTCAGGGAAAACTTGGATTTGTTTTGTCTTTTACTCTGTAAAATAACAGGTGTTCTTGTTTAAGGATATAAAATTATAGACGTATATAGTTATACTTCAGTACATCTATACATATATTTAATTATGTGTGCGTATGCATCACCAACTTGATTAAAGTAGAATATGTATCCTTTTAAAGGAAGCAAATGTGGAAAGAACGATTAAGGAGCAACTGAGTATCAGAATAAAAGACGCAAATGCAAAAAAAAGGCAGATTAGAGAGAGTGGAATTCTGGATCGATGGACTGAATATACATACATATATATATATATATATATATATATATATATATATATATATATATATATATATATATATATATATATATATATATATATATATATATATATATATATATATATATATATAATCTTGGAACTGGTATATATATATATATATAAGTTGGAGGTGGAAATGTACAATAAAAGTTTATAATTAAGCACAGAAAAAAAAAATTGGGCGTAGCATGTGAAGGTTCAGTAACAAATCGTTTTAAATAATGAAAACTAAATAAAAACGTACAATGATCATTATGATAACGTTATCACGCGTCCTTTTAAACCACATCAAGATAAAAAAAAAAAAATTCGGCTTCCGGAGATTACCGATCCGTCCATCCCGGTAAAAGACGGAATAAAACGACGCAAATTCCGAGCTGTTCAATTATGGGGGGGGGAAATGTCGTTGCGAATCGATTCGGGATGAATGGAGGAAGAGGCAATCAAGTGCGTCAATCCTTTCCTCTCCTCTCCTTATCCTATTTGTTCGTAATCCGCCATACATTGTAGATGGTCTCTCCGAGTCATATCACCGTCAATAAACTTTTTTTTTTTACTTCTCTGGACGGACGAAAGGTGGGGGGGGGAAGGGGAAAAGACGGCTACTTTTCCATATTGGTTTCCGGAGAGTGATCGTCATTTTTTTTTTTTTATCCATCTTCAAAGGGTGAAGAAGAAGAAGAAGAGAATGGAATTACTCGCCCACTCTTTCGTTTTCGTTCTCTCTCATTCTCTCCCTCCCTGCTGAAAGGTAATGTTTTAGAGAGCGCTGGACCCATTTCCTCTCTCTCTCTCTCTCTCTCTCTCTCTCTCTCTCTCTCTCTCTCTCTCTCTCTCTCTCTCTCACAGAATAATCAGAATAATCTTTTTTGGAAAGTTCTCTCTCTCTTTCTGTCTCCCTCTCTCTCTCTCTCCACAAAGGCAGTGTTGTAGACCCTAGCCCCCACCTCTCTCTCTCTCTCTCTCTCTCTCTCTCTCTCTCTCTCTCTCTCTCTCTCTCTCTCTTTCTAAGGAAGGCTCTTAGGCGGAAAGCTCTATGGCCCGTGAGCAGTAAGGTAGAGAGACGAGAGAGATATATATGTCTCCTACAGCCTGGAATTGATTGCCCGTCCGGCCGTAACACTGGCGTTGCTTCGTCGAATATTGGCGGGGCAAACATACGCCAGTATCCTACAGTATCCTGCAGCATCGTACAGTATCATACAATATCCTCCAGTATCATAAAGTATCCTACAGTATTCTACAGTGTCTTCCAGTATTCTACAGTATCGTCCAGCATCCTACAGTATTCTACAGTATCCTCCAGCATCCTACAGTATTCTACAGTATCCTCCAGCATCCTACAGCATTCAACCGTATCCTCCAGCATCCTACAGTATTTTACAGTATCCTCCAGCATCCTACAGTATTCTACAGTATCCTCCAGCATCCTACAGTATTCTACAGTATCCTCCAGCATCCTACAGTACTCTACAGTATCCTCCAGCATCCTACAGTATCATCCAGTGACCTCCAGTATCCTACAGTATCCTACAGTATTCTGCAGTATCCTCCAGAATCCCCCAGTATCCTCCAACATCCTCCAGTAACCTCCAGCCTCCTCTCCGGGGGGCGTAGGATAAAGTCGGAATATGATAGGATGCCCGCAACAGAGGACATTCTGGAGGAGTAATGGATTCGGGGGGTTTTGAAGGATTTGTCGAGGTACCTATTTGCTTGCCAACACGAAAGGGTTTCTGGGGGATTTTGGAATATGCAAATTTTCATATTGATCATTTTTTTAATGTAAGGTACTGCTGTAGGTCACTTTCAGCCATTCAGCGCTGAAGATACTCTCTGCGTAAATCTGTCTGTACACCTGTCTCTCTCTGTATAAATCTCTCTCTCTCTCTCTCTCTCTCTGTATAAATCTCTGTATATCTGTGTCTCCCTGTATAAATATGTCTGTATAGCTGTCTCTCTGTATAAATCTGTCTGTATAGCTGTGTCTCTCTGTATAAATCTGTCTATATAGCTGTCTCTCTGTATAAATCTGTCTGTCTGTCTCTCTCTCTCTCTCTGTATAAATCTGTCTGTATATCTGCCTCTCTGTATAAATCTGTCTGTATAACCGTCCCTGTATAAATCCGTCTGTACATCTGTCCGTTCATTTACGTGTGTGCTTGTATTTTGAAAAATGATGTTGGCGCAAAACATCAAATACATCATTGGGTAGTTTTGATAATGGTAAGGAAATGTTATGGATATGATTTATGTTCTTTAAGTTAATGAATAAAGTAAGTCATTTGTCACTATTTTCAGAAAAAAATATATGAATTGTAGTTACTGATAGAAGTGTTGTGGAAGTAGATAGTCTCTCTCTCTCTCTCTCTCTCTCTCTCTCTCTCTCTCTCTCTCTCTCTCTCTCTCTCTCTCTCTCTATCAGTTTGTTTATCTATCTATCTATCTATCTATATATATATAATTTTTCCCCCATTAAGGCTTGGATGAGCAATCTGAACCCGTATCTGTACCTTGCAGCATCAGTACAGTATACGAGGCACTGAATCTCATTCCCGGTCATTTGATGACTTAGCACAAGGCAAGGAGGCGAGGAACCAAGTGAATTCGTTGGTCCCAAAGGAAGAGCCTCATTTGTCAATTTAGAGACATTCCCTTCCCCAAAGCGTAGCTTTTCCTTAATGTTCTCTCCATATTTTTGAATCTGAGACTTGACATTCATCTTCTTATTATTGGTACCTTTCTGTGCAAGTCAGACTAGTATTGTAGATTTGAAATTAGGTGAATTTAGCCATAATTTCAGGAAAGGTGTTGAAAATCTTGCTCAACGATAGAGTCGATAGTCGAGAGACTCTGGGTGAAAAGAGTGTTAGGTTTTAGTGAGGCCTAAGCTTTCCAGGGCTCTAAAGTTTAGCGTTAGTTCTGTCTAGTTATTGAACGGCATATAATTTGTTTTACTTTTCTTCAACTGTGGCAAATTTTCATTCACTTGTTTTAATGTTTCCATGACAGTATCTCGACGGACAAACAGATTTTTGGATTATCTCGGCGGACAAACAGATTTTTGGATTACCTCGGCGGACACACAGATTTCTGGATTCTTAGGCCTCATTGTGACCTATTTGTGATCCTGACAGAACCTCCCACGATTTATTAAGGCCCGAAAGTCTACGACTAGTATGAAAATCTGAAGCAGAGTCCATTACCTAGAAACTTCTTATTATCATATATATATATATATATATATATATATATATATATATATATATATATATATATATATATCAGTCAGCAATGAATTCATAACATCTAAGACCAGAATGAATTTGAGTAAAATTCCAATTTGAAAATTAATTAAAAAATTTAAAAAAAATAATTCAGCTTAAAATAGCAGCTTCAGATCCGAAAACAAAATAAAAAAAATAATGCAGCTTTAAAATACCAGCTGTCAGGTCCGAAAACAAAATAAAAAAAAAATAATGCAGCTTTAAAATACCAGCTGCAGGTCCGGAAACGAAATTTTAAAAAAATAATGCAGCTTTAAAACAGCAGCTGCAGGTCCGAAAACAATACAGCAACCGAAAAGGCCCCCGAGGTGCAAAAATGGATATATATTGGGGGGGGGGGGGGGCGGGG
>NC_089780.1:12840165-12860165 GCF_040412425.1 Macrobrachium rosenbergii
ATTTGGCCGACAACAAACAGATGCACCGCCAGTCTCAGAACCCCTAAAAGTGTAGAAAAAACCAGTTGAAAAGGTAAAAATAGGCGCGGAGTTAATACCACGTTTAGTGCTGCTGATGAAGGAGGTGGTGTTTTTTATTGTTGTTCAGTTATTATTAACCTCATCATATCTGTATCCAACATGGTTGGGGACCCTTTGGGGACGGGTGGTTTTGGGTGGGGAAAACATTGGGAAAAAGACTGGACTGCCATGTTGTTATGGAATGGTTCCATGCATGTGCATGTCATTAGGAAGCCATATGTTCAAGAAGGGATTGGCTAAGGAAACCTATTGTAAAAGGAACTATACTAACCTAACGTACCCTAACCCCTAACCTAGCAGGCCGTGTTACATAGCCAGGGCTCCGCCCCCCGGATCCCCCAGTGAAGGAACCTCCACTTTTTACCAAAAGCTCCCCTAAAACACTGTGCATGCATGATAGCATTCTAGGATGGCCAGCATACTGCTTCTGAGGTTAATTACAGTTTAATTACAGTCGACCAACAAAAAATAATGGTAATTTGTTAATAAGCAACCAAAATACTATAGGAAAAGTCTCTGGCCCAGCTAAGTAACACGACCTAGTAGTTAGGTTAGGGTACATTAGGTTGGTATAGTTCCTTTTATAATAGGCTTCCCTAGCCAATCCCTTCTTGAACATATGGCTTCCTAATGACTTGCACATGCGCGGAACCGTTCCGTAACAACAACGTGGCAGTCCAGTCTTTCTCCCAGGGTTTTCCTCCACCCAAACGTACCCCCCCATTCCCAAAGGGTCCACAACCATGTTGAATAGAGATATGAGGTTAATAATAATTGGCCGACAAAAACACAACACCACCTCCTTCATCAGCAACACTAAAAGTATAGGAAAAATCAATTTCCAAAGTATTAGTCTCTGTGGAGCTGTTCTATAGTTTTACCCAGGTTTTAAGAAGGTTACAGCTGCTCAGGATGTAATAGGCATTCAGGTTAGCTTAGGAGGTATTGATTTTATAGTATACTCATGGCAGGTGTCTAATACTGATTTATAATTGCTACTGTATTGTAAAGTTTTTTCTGATTAACCTAATTTATTACCCTTTCTTCATAGACAGATGAACGGAAGGCAAGAAAATGGCTTAGTATGACAAGCATCAGTAGGAGGAGCGAACAGCTGTTGGGGACTGCATAACCCCAAACCGCTAATGAAGTAGTCACCGAAGATGTATTTAGCTGTTTTAATGAGACTAGACCACAAGTGAAATGCCCTTCTAAGAAGAGAAATGTGGAAATGGTAAGTATTCAAATTTTTTCCATGAGTACTACATTACTCAGGTAGGAAAGTGAAGGAGAGAAAGTGTGTGGATAGTGTACAGTACTTATAAGTTTATATTTATTTCAGTTTTATTTTACGTTGCCATTTTTGTCATAGTATTGCATTTTTCATTATATTTCCAACCTAATTTGTGAGGGGTTATGGTAGGACAAGTGTAGTGGTTGACAGTAAGAAAGAGAGGTGTGAAGATTCTTATTTGTGTACCCTGAGAGCAACCTTGAAAGTCTAGAGCTTTGATTCAGTTATGTGGTTGAATTATATTGTTATAATAATACAGTGCTTATTGAAATAACACGGTGCATAGAAACCTAAAAAAAATGAGCTAGTTGTAGTTCAATGACTACTATGTATGCCAAGATACACATTCTTTGTGGAAGCAATGGAGAATTCATTGAGTGACCAAAAAACTAAATCTAGTAGGTTGTCTAAGTTTGGATGTGCATTTGTTGTAGGTCCATAGGTTCCATTATAAGCACACAGTCCCATTTGTTTTATCTCCATTTCCAATTCCAAAAGTAAATATTGTGATTGTTGCTGCCTGGCCTGTGAATGTTTTCTGAAATATGTAGACTTGTTGCTTGGTAAGTTTCATACCTTACATAGTCTTTCAAGCAGGAAAGTATGCTCTTTAGTACAAATCCTTTTTCAGAGGGTGATATTTAGAGGAAGTCTTGTCTTGCCTGGATGGTATTTTGTTTTAAGGTTAGTATTGCAATACTCCATATTTTCTTAGGCAGCTTATTATCGTTGATGAAAAAACCAACATTTTTAAGTACAGTATATGTTTTCATTCTACAATGCAGGATGTAATTGTATTTTCTTCACAGTATTCAACACTAAGCTATCCCTGTCAGGTTTTTTTTTTCATCTGAGTCAGGGGCCAATGGGGAAACATTTATGCATCAGGTGTTTCATTTGACATTCTCTGTCTTGAGGTTAAGTAAGGAAGGAATTTTCCCCTTTTAATTGAAATTTGGATAATTTTAATAATTTTGTTCTTTTACACTTTCATTCCTTTTAGAGTGTTGATTGAATTGTTCAAGTGTGCATGAGTGTGATAATATTTTGAACTGCTTTAGCATCCATATAGTTAATGCTTATTTTATTCATCAGTGATATTACTCTTGGTTATCCACATGATGATTAATAATATGCAGATTTGTGTATTTCAGTGTGTAGATAACAGCTGTTAATGTCCAAGCACATCTTTTGATCAGTGCTCCTGTTAAGGTTAGGTATTACCTTCTATTTTTGTTAGTTAGTTATGAAAAGTAAATTAACCAAACCAATGATCTATATAAGTAGTATAGGATTCGGTAGCTGTAATGAACAAATACTGTATAAATTTTTTAGGGAACTCCAATATAGATGCAGTGTCACCTCTACTTAATGGACAGCTCCAGGGGAGGGATGGGGTCTGTCCCATCAATTTATTGATGGTGTGTGATTTGTTAGGAGCCAATTCATGCTACCTGGTTTGTGTAGGGGTCACTTTGGAAGTAGTTCATGTTTCTATGCAAGATTTAATTCCTTATTTATCATTCATTTATTTTGCAAAACTTTCATTTCACCATTTATCCTACAGTGTAAATTTAATTCTGTGGGATTTCATGAAAGGGACAAAGGATGATGTTAACTGTCATACAGTAATGCCCATGTATGTATGGTTTGTTCTCTACTTACTATTAGAATAATCTAGGCAAGGATTGATAATATGTATGTTTGCCTGTTTATGCTGTACTGTATAGATAGGAGTCATTTTGTATCCCATCACATTTTGTTGGTCAAAGGGATTATGCCATGTGTAGTCTACATCGTTTTTTATAGTTTTCCTTTTTTTATTTCTGTCTCAGTGAAGGACAGGATCTCTTTAAAACCAAAATACATGAACAGAATCTTGAGTGTTCATAAAACTTGTGGTACTTTAGATTCTTTTGGATACCAGTATGTTTTTTGCTGGATAAACTTATTGAAAATGTAGTTAATCTTTGTCTAGCTGCAATGTGCCAATTAAAGCTTCTTGTTATGCTTTCATCCCTTCACCAGCTCCTGTATTAGGTGGTTCCTTTGGTTTGAACCCCACGCTTTCTCTTTCTCCCTTTCCTCTGTGTACTAGTACAGACCTTGGCAAGAAATCATTAAGTTCCTTCCCCCCCCAACCTCCACCTTTATTAGCAGATCCGTAAATGTACAGTAAATGTAAATGAATTGATAGCAACATATTGGTGGCAGGAAGTTCACTACTTACAAGTACAATAGCAAGTATTCTTTTCTGAAGCAATGTCATGTCTTGTCAGTTTTTTCAACCTTGGAATAGGAAGCAAAACACAGGGTAAAACACTTGTTTGTATGGTATATGGTACTGGAATTGGTCTTAGAAAATTGAGCTTTTGTGGTGACTTGCAGTTCATCAGGTAAAATCAAACTTGATCAGTATTGCCAAAGGAAAAGATTTTGTTTTCCTTAAATATCTTGGTAAGTTTTATAAGCACAAATCATAGTCATGGTAAGTTATTCTTTTGCAGATAGGTTATGAAGTTAGTAGTATTTAGGTTATGAAGTTAGTAGTATTTCATTTGACTACTTTAGACAAATGCAGAAAAATTTAATGGCATTGAGCCTATAAAAGCTGCAATGCAGTTAACATTTTTATTTAATAATGTTAAAATTCTCTTGATCAAAAATTGTTTGGTTTTTTCTGTTACATTTAGTTGCAGTTGTACACAAACGTTTTAAATCCAAATTCATGAATATTCCATGGTTTTATTTGAATTTCTTTTTTCTTTCCATGGTCTTATATTGATTTGTATTAGAATAAATACTCTGTTACAATCTTTTGTTCTAAGCTTAATTGTTAGCAGTGTTATTGTTTTCATTGTGTTCATGATACTTGCATCAGTTACTCAGATCTTCATTTCCTACTACTGTATTGTAGCTTAAAATCTGAGGACCCTTTACAATTTGAATTAATCAAAGACTTCAGATCATATTTTACTTTAAAGAAACTCCCATCTTCTATATACAAAAAGAGGGGCCATTAGGAATAGTGTATACCATTGGCTACATGAAAAAATGTTACCAGACAGAATAGCTTAGCAATGAAATTTTTTATTTTTACACTCGATTTCTTGGAATATAGAGACTATTTTTGCAGGAAGTGGCAGACAGAATGTTGTTCTTGATATCCCTTTGATCATAAAAACAGTAATTTTAAAAATAAGAAAACCATTAGAACATAATTATGTTGGTTATTGTTTTGTTTTGGCATGAGTACTATACTGTAAAACCAAATTCAAGTGCCAGACTCTTATTAAATTATTTTTGAGTTTCATGGCTGTATATACATTATATAAGCATCTGTGTTCCAGCATTTTCAAGTTTAATTTCAGTTCATGTTCAGGTATTGATAGTGTTTACAGTTTTACACTGTCTCTCTTCTCTTAGTCTTTTGATTGCCACATGAATTCTTAACCAAAACAATTTCTCTCTACAGCTATTTGGAAAGATTCAAATTACCGTGCCTGCTGGCACCTCAGGGGTTGTGAGGAGCAGATGCAGTGTGGCCACCCACCTGAAGAAGAGGAGGAGGAAGAGTTGGTGGGTAGGAGGTATGGGATACCAGTCATTTGTTTATCATCCTTTCTCATTCTCCCTTTTCTTCCAGCACTAAAGATTATGGGACATACACTTGATGCAAAGCAGTAATATGCAGGAGCATGAATTTAGTAATATGCAGGAGCATGAATTATCTTAAGTCTGATGTGGTAAAACCAATAAAATTAAGAATGATTACTTGCTAAATACATAAAATACAGTACAGTAAGTACACCTGTTCCTCTGTAAAAAACATTAATAATTCCATCATAAATACTCTCACCCAAGTTATTAAGTGGATTACATAAAAAAAATTGATCAAGCAGTTTTATTTTAATAATCCAACCTTGTACTTTCAGCACAGTAACAACTCGGCTTCACACACCTCATTTATCTGACTTCATTTATTAGCTTCATTTTGATAGTTTTTTTTGCAAGACTGCCTCTTCAGACCTCTTAAACTGAATGGTATATACAAAGTTCAGTCTAATTTATGTTAGAAGTTATATAGAATTACTGTTGCATTTGGGCTTACTTGAAAACATTCAAAATGAAGCTACATTTTGTATAGGGTATCTATTAGTTATTTTAGATGGATAGAATCAGGTTCTTGAAGCAGCTGTTAAATGATGTTCTTCTGTACTGGAAATATTGCAATGCCTGAAATTGATTAGTCATATCAAAGACACCCATATAAACAAATGTTTCAGTTGACACAATGAAGGATTCATGACATTTAAGCTATAAAGTCAAGCAGTAAGGCACTTACTACCATTTGCCTTTCAAACCAGTGAACAGAGAGAGTTGCAGTGGTTGGATAGCAAGCTATATATATAAATGAGAAGTACAAGGATCTGAAAACGAAACTGGGAGGAAATCCAACAGTTACACTAGGAATTAATAAAGAGGTTGGACAGCAAGGAGGAAGAAACGGAGCAGGGATGGACGTAAAGTAAAAGGCTTAAAAGTTTGTGCAGCTGGGTGCCAAGGGGATGCAACAAACTCTTTAGTAATGCCTACAGAGCACTGTATGTGGTGCACTGACGGTTCTTTCCTCCCTACTAAGTGTTTCGCTTGGGAAGTTACATAATATCAAAAAATAAAATACTGAAATGATCCACTAGGTCTCCATAATTTTTGTTTTGTCTATTAATCCCCGATTACTGTGGCTTTTTACTTTTTTCTCTGCAGATCAGATAAAGTTCACAGACCAAACGACCTAAGAAGAGACGGTTAACAGTCAAGTGAAGTAGATGCATCGAAGGATGATCCTTCTTCGATGCTCCTTTTGTCAATGAGAGTTCTTGATTTTTTATGCTGCCTGAAGAGTAACTCCTTTTGACCTTTTTGATGCAAAGGACGTTTGGATGAAAATCCTGCAAGATCAGACAGCCAGATAATCAACCACCACCTGAAAGAAACAGGAATAATTAAGCAATGTAATGTAAATTAAATAATGTATGCATTAATAATGGTAAAAGCCTTCACAAGACAAAGGGTCTTGTAATATGTAAACTAAGTAATTAAAGTCTCTTTTTATTGTGATTTTATGAAGAACACTAATGATTGTTGACACTAATACTAGCCTGCACTCTTGTTGATAAACTTGACCTGTATATGTTTAACAAACCATGTTTATCAAATAAATTTGTGTAAATCAAAATGCAGTACTGAAAAAATGCAATGGAAACCAACAACTATGGAACAGCAGACATTTATGCTATTTTCTTTTGTTTTTATTGTTGTTAGTTAATTCATTAGTTTAATCAGGCTGCTGAGCTAAAATAATTAACTACCATAGAGTTGGCTGAAAAGAATTTAAGTTTTATTGCAATTAAAATTTTTATTGTGTAAATAAAAAATTATGAAGGTTCTGGAAATATTTCTTTGCCTTCCTTGTTGGCCAAGTTCAAACATTCACATAAAAACAAACTGTTAGCACTGACATGTATTCTCTGCCTTGAGGGAGTGGGTCACAAGCTCAAATATCCATTAATCAAACAAGTGTCACCAATGCAAAGAGGATATACAATTACTTCTGTAATGACACCTTTTATGATTTGAAGGATGTGATAATCCAGCAATGGTTTAGCTTTTTGTAATTTATCAGGTTCAATATTCCACAAAGACTCTCATTTATTAATAATGAGTTTTGGAGATTGTTTACAATCTCTGACAAGAATGGATACTGCTGATCAGGTCACAGCAGTGGTAGCTTTAGGTGCCTTACCAGCAACTTTATTTCCTTTATGCCAACATGGGCTAGCACTCATATTCCAACACATATTTCAGTTGATTTTTATAATAAAAACTTGTTGTAAAACTCAATTTTAAGGGCAATGGGGAAATTAATTACTCTGGTGGTCCATATCTAATAATGGTATGCCCTGAATTTATTGCATTTTGCTATGATGTGATAACAGATGCATTTGTTTGGTAAAGAGATCGTTCAAGGAGGTGGAATTTTTAGTTCCCAAAGATTTTTTTGGAGGACTGCTAGTCCTCATATTTATTGGTCCATTAAGATAATCAATACTAATTAGGAAAGCCAAGAAGGCTTATTTAGGACCATACACAACAACAGTGGGCTGATCAGCAGAAGCTGCCCAGTCAGAATGTGGAGGCAGAAGGTTAAGAGAGTGGGAAGGCTTTGAAGACCAGTCTCAGACATCATCCAAGGGATGGAGCTTCAACATAATCGGCCTTGGAGACAATGCCACTGTCAGCCTAGAGACCCAAGACTCCAAAGCTGAAGAGGCAGGAACTTTTAGAGCTTAGTGCATTGACTATTTAGCTTTGTGAGTCCTCTGCACAAAGCAGAACCACAAGTCAGGTGACTGCTCACAGCATGTCTTGCAAGTGAGAAGCAATGAACACCACTTGGATATAGGTAAAAACAGCTAATTTAGGCAACCAGTGCCTTATGACTGGGTTAGGTTCCTAAAATTAGGTTGTAAGTCTATCAATCAGATGATGATGGCATAACATGGGTTTATTGGGATACCTCTAAGCCCCTCAAAAGTAACAAATGACTGATTCTACTAGCCAATCAAAACTAATCAGGAATTAATCATAAATGAACCCTACCAACTCTAATGCATTCTTTTGCAATACATGAACATGAAATTACATTTCAAACATGATCACAAGATGAACATACATAATGAAAATGAAAAAACAATAAACCAAAACAGGAAGTCACTGCACAACCACCCAAGCCTGGGCACTTGGTACCATCGGCAATGAGTAACTTACAGTCAATGCACACTAAGTTAAATAAAAGCCTTATATTTAAGCCAGAGAAAATACAAAAATTTAATAGAAATATAAAACTAGAAAATTATCAAACGATAGATATTACTGTGCAATTGTTGACCAGTTCCCACCAAGGCGAAGGAGTACAATATCATATGCAATGTAATACCAGATGTACTCAACATATTTAAACAAAAAATTGTCACTATAACTCAGTGTACCCATGAAATAGAGGAAAAATGGGCCAGGAACAGAAAGTGTGATTGCACACTTAACGAGGTCCCAACCAACAAAAGTGCATACTCACACATTTATGCAATGCTTAATGTCTACATGTTGTGTGACACGGAACATTTATGATTTGTAGTAAGAAAGAAAGAGAGAGGGGAGATTTTTTGGTCATTCTCACATCATTTACCCCTCATTCCTCTTTAATTTTCTCCTCTTTAACCACACTTTTTCATTATGAATACACTTCCCCAACTATTCTTTAGTGCAATGCATTCATTCTCCATAATGCCTTTTTACAATTCTTTTTCACTTTATTTTTCATAATTTTTCTTTCTCTCTCTCTCTCTCACTGGGTGTTTAAATTACATAGATGGACATTATATATACTGTTTAACAGTAAGTTTCTTATTATTCAGTAAGGCAAGTTCACATAAGAATAACAATAGCAAGTACACTTCAGTACAAGAACAAGCCAGTGCCACGGGTTTTTATCATGACTATCTGGACATAACTACTAATATTTATAAGTATTAAGCAATTATTCACAAACTCTAATACGCACACATCACTATGCCACACATGCAGTAGCCTAGAACTTTCAATAAATAATGTTTCTTAAATTTAATAAAAAGAAACTTCTGGGAGAGAGGGAAAGGGAGTGTGTGTTACCCATTCAGACGAGATCAGAAATCTGACATGCTCACATCTACATATGAATTTTCTTTCATATTTATGGATTATAAATAAATTTGAACTGTATATGCAGTCGTTCATTGCAACTTTTCCAGGTTACTAACCAACATTTCACTCATTCCAGTCAAAGTTGAGGCTTATTACAGGCTTCTTGCAAAATATAAGAATGTAATTCAATATATATAGAATCTACAGGTTAATTTTTTACTTGAGACATATGTAATTGTGATAACCACAATGCTCTCCTGACTGACTGACTTCCTCATATTTATTTGGATACACTTGTCACTACCAAGTCCCAAGATCTAAATAAACAATCATATGAATAAAGTCTTAGTTAAGCAGGATTCGAACCCGCAGTTAGTATATCACAACGGGGTTAACGATCCAAATGGACCCGAGGCTTTGCAGTGAAAAGCGTATCCAAAAGTGTGATAGAAATATCTGTAGCCTGATATTACAAGTGAATTATTCTACAGAGCACTTCTGATAAAAATGCAGAAATTGTATGAGTCAAAAGGAAATTGGCTAATGACTTTGGAAAGCATAAATTCAAAATTAGATAGATTGACTGTTTACCTCTTGATCGTATAGGATAGATGTCTGTAATACACTGGATTGAGAATAAAATCACAGTACCAGTACTTAGCACAGCACAATTTAGGAGAGGAAAAAACAACTAGTCTACAAATTATAAAATTAACACAATTGCTATTACTGAATACTGAAACAGTGATTGGTGGTAAGATGATTAACCTCTTCACAAAGAAAGTTAATTAGAAGGACTGGTACAACTGACAGGTAGCATCAAACTAACAATCGCACTCAACGTGCAAAACACGGTGCACTTACGCTTTGCCAGAGTGCACTAAACGGAAGAGGAAATGCAATTAGTTAGTAAGACTGAGAGCTCACTTCTGAACGCCATCTAACTAGCAATTTGTTATTAAGTCATTTGTAACACTACAACTGTAAAAACCTTCACCAAAAACAACAACAAATGTACAATAACAAATGTTGGGCATAAAATACTGTAATCATAATACAGTACACGAAACATGGAAATCACTGACTGGAGTGAATTTTCTGAATGATCAGATAGTTGCTCACTGGCAGTTGCACCTTATAAAGCCAAAGAATAATACATAATTGACTAAATTTATCATTCAGTGACAAAGTGCTGGAAAACTTAGAGAAAAATGGAAAAGTAATTTGTAGTGCTGGAAAACTTAGAGAAAAATGGAAAAGTAATTTGTAATAAGTTGGAATTGAGAGTTCCAGGAAACATGTACAGAACAATGACCTGAATTATTAACATATTCCAGGTTCACAAAATGCAAGAAATGGGGTGAGACATACTTAATATTCAAACAGAGCACATGATAGCAAAACTACCTTTTGTATAAAAAAAGTACTGGTAAACATGTGAACAATCAAAATAGGAACATTGGAAAACATAAGATTATTGAGTTGCGATGAACGAATGTTAAGTAGAACAAATCCATTAAAACAGAAACAGCAATTTAAATAGCTAAACTTGGCCACAACACCTCAAGTTCTTCATGTGTTTTGGAGCCATTATCAAGAACAGAAACATCTTGCAAAACATCTGAACTCAACAATCTGCTTCTGTGTTGCAAGTTAAAGCAAAACAGAGTGCAGCTATGCATCATTTTATAATGCAACATGTGTAGGTGGGCATTTAGACCAGAAACATGGGATAAAACATAATTCACCACTATCGGTTGCGTCATCTTGTTTGTTACCCATATTTCCACCTACATTCGGAGTTACCAATCTGCTGTGCACCTAGTCCATGTTAGCCACACATAAAAACTTAGGCTATAAGTATTCTCCCAAGCATAGAAAATTATTCCCAAGATACAAACACACTAAGCAAAATTTATGGTTACCACAGTTAATCCCACACTAATCAACTTGTAGGCTAACAAACCGCTTGTCCAATCATGATAACATAATATCCTCATTGGCAACAGTGATGGGAAGCAGGAGAAAATGTAAAACTACCACCATTGAAAAAAAAAAAACTGAAGCAATCGAATTCAAGCACTATACAGTATCTACTGTAGTAACAACAAATAAAAAACAGCCAGTTTGGAGTTTCCATTAGAAAAAATATGCTAATGGAAGGATTTCAAGTTTCTTCTAGGTATGGATTCCCTTTGGGTGCCTTTTTTTCACACTTAACTATATATAATTCAGACATAATTGTAAAACATAGAACCTACTTACATAGAAACTTTCATATTCAGACGCCCCAACTGAAAATGGCAAAAGTGAACTCTAAAAACACTTGCCAGCTTTCTAAAGGTCACCTGCAAATTGAAATATATTATACAGTGTAAAGTACAATATTGCTTGTCATAAAATTTACATCATTTAATGGTGAGTTTTGTAATAACTAGGTCATATTGGCATCACATGTCTTTTTGCCCTGTCTTTAACCCAGAATAATATGATATTTATGATATTTATAATGTTACCTACACGAAGAGATGTTAAAAAAAAAGCATTCACACCTATACATCAATGGAAAAATAAAGTTTGAAAAGTTAGGTTTCCAACAAGCCACATCAACATTCAAAATTCAAAAACTAAACTAACCTACATGAATTTATGTGACCAAAATATTGCACAGTTAGCCAGAATTATCAAATGCTAGATAGGGTCACCAGTCTATCTAATCTAGGCAATATTTTTTTAACTTAAGAACTCCATGAACACTTTCCAAAAAACTAAAACCCCTATAATCCTTTCTCTATAAGTAAAATTGCTCTATTTAGATAAATTGGAGCTCCACGACCTCTCAGTTATAAAGGACCAACCCATAGGCTATACAGTTCTATTTCGAACCTTGACACCATCTTGCCGAAGTAGGTACACAGCCTACTCTATGCACAAACAAGTCAGTAAAACATTAATATGCTCCTACATATATTCTATAGTAAATTCAAGTCATGATGGGTGTCATGATACTGATCTCTCTAGAGGCTGATCACAAGCATCAATCACTATATGAAACTGATTGGGAAATACAAGAAAAGCAATATTGAACAGGCAACAGGATAAACAAAAAGCTAATGCCATGCATTAATATGGCTAACCACTAGCCTGTATCACATCATGAACAAGTTAAAATTTCAAAAGCCAATAACACCTAAACAAAATACAAAGTAGCAAGGATTTTGCATCTCTCTGGACCAGACACATCCTAGCATACACTTTTCCTCAATATTTTCCCTGTGGAACTGTATAAAGAACTGTGGCAGGACAAACTTCCAAGTCATGACATTACTCAAAACTATGGCCAATTATGACCAACAGTATGAGACATAAGCAGCCAGTATGGTACTGTATTTAAACACAATGCTTCAAACCATAAATTCAATTTTAAAATGAAGCTAAACTCACCACACCTAAAATCAACCCACAACTCTGGCTACCTGACTGGTTCTTGCTGCACAGGCAAAAATAAAATTAGGGATGCTTTCAGAATAAACTAATATTAATTGCCTTTTAGGGTGCTGCCCTGCAAAGCACCTTGATGGAGTTGGGCTGAGAATCAAGAACATAACCAGTATTAGGTAGAGTCTGTAATTACACAAGTATTGAATGAAACACTTGCGATTTAAACACAGGAGTAACAACTGATACAGTAAAACTATGGCTCGCTCCACCCTGTGTGAAATCTCTCGGTCAGTTTGCAACATTCAACTAACAACACTCAATCACTGAGAAAAGAGGAACATACCAAACTATTAATTCATTCATAATATTTGGTGTTCAACAATGTCTTCACTCACTGGTCACCTGGTAACAAATGCTATGCATCAGTGACTGCTCCGTCAGTTATTATAAAACCTTCCCAGCTTGGAAAAGGAATGAAGTGTTTCAGATATTTGATGCTTAAACAGCAGAGGTTACTTATTATCACATAAGCTATATAACAGCATTTAGGCTAGTTATTTTATTATAAGAATGCTCACCTACTATTTTTAACAAGTTCACATTCCTACCAGTTTTCATCAACTGATGTTCAGTGCCACTATGGGACCTTGTATGATGTACAGTATGTTCAAATAAGCAGTGGAATACATCCAGATTTAGCATTTTTTAACCCAGTAAATACAACAAGAACATTAAATAAGGTAGGGAGAAGGGTCTATAGAGTTGGGTTAAGCTAGGATGTGTTCCTACTGTATAATTAGCACTGAGTTTTATGCTTTTTGCTTTTTTTACTCTTGGGAATGGTAATGATTACTAACCTCAACCATACGCTATAATTTCCAACTCTCTCTCTCTCTCTCTCTCTCTGTGGTTTTGCAAATATTAAGTGGTTTGTACCAACATTTGAAGTCAAAATGCATAAAACAAAAATTTGGGAGCTGGAAGCATATGATTTATTTGGGTTGAACTATATAGTAGCCCCGTGGCAGCGACTGCCTTCTAACTTAACTTTTTCTACAATTTTTTGGTTGCTAATTATGAATTTACCTTTAACTTTTAGCGCTCAAGTGTAATTAACTCCTGAAGTCCATCCAACAAGGGGTTTCCATACGCAATCTTCACAAGACAGGGCACGGGTACGTTTGTTTCGAAAGGTTCACATCCCGTCCGGCAAGTGCAATAACTTGTTAACATATGGGTACCAACGCTACCCGGACCAGTACTAAACTCGGTGAAGGGACATTCCATTTGGCCGACAACAAACGGATCCACCGCCAGTATCGGAACCCCTAAAAGTGTAGAAAAAAACAGTTGAAAAGGTAAAAACAGGCGTGGAGCTAATATAAAGAATTACCTTTATTTGTTTTGCTGAAAACTTATCACATTCACAACTTTAACATCATAATCATCCAGGATAACTTTGAAGGCCCTCATATCAGAGCGAGGATGGCCTATACTGTTGTCACTCGACTGAATTCAGGATGTTTCAGCCGTAAGTCATTTAGGCCATCAGCAAGTTTACATGCAAAATGGGTGCCATGTTTAGTACCTGCCCCCTTGGGCCGGGGATGTATGTAAAACATAAAATGACAGTAAATATCATAAACTACGACCGAAAAGGCCAGGACAGATTCAGCCGGCCACCTACGCTAGGCTAGGCAAGATTAAGGGCGACCCTACTGGGTCTCGAAGCTACTGACTTGCAGTTTACCACTAAACTAGTATAGTCATAAATGAATTCTCTTTATGAACATCATAACACAACCAGCCTTTGTGTGGCTAAAATAGTCCCTATTTTAACAGAGGACATTGTTCAAGGCTAGCCTAAGGCATACATACACAGCAGACCTTCATGAACAGATACCACCACAAGAACTTTTACATAAATAACTTAATACACAAAATACGTTTCACTTTGCAATCTATGCTTGAGACATAATGCATAAATCCGCATATACCAGCAATTGTCAAATACTTACTACTATTTCTAAACGTTAAAATAAAAACAATTTCAGAATCACTGTCAGAGGCGACCGGTCCACGGCAGCCATACGTCAGTCAACTGTCAAAGCTCCCACGGTCTGTTACCAGAACCTCTTCTCCAAAATTTACCAAAATAAGCGAGAATAATCCTTTATTTCCCTGTTAATATGCCCTCAGTTCCAACATTAACAATATTTAATATTATTTTTTATCTCTGCAGACAGTAAATTATTACTATTAATGTCGCTTACTAACCGAAAATATTAAATATTCATATTATATCTGGTAACAGTTAACTACACGTGCTGACATCTGATGGCAGACAAGGGAACTACAAAATGAAACTGCCGAAAGCTTGGAGTAGCTCAAGGGCCTAATTATCGAATAAAGCAAGTAATATTTCTTTGTTTGAATATATAAGGCTGTACCCGATAAGTGGAAATTTATCGGTCATCACTGCTGTGTCGCGGCAGATAGATGTATATATTTTTACTTAAGTAGCTCTGGAATCATCTATTGCAATTGTTATCAAATATTAATCTGAAGAAACTATCGTTATTTTATTTCTTGGTGAGTAAAATGACTGTCCGTAAAATCATCACACACACACATACATATATATAGTGTATATATATATATATATATATATATATATATATATATATATATATATATATATATATATATATATATATATTCCATAGGTAGTATAAAAGCAATATTATTGAAGATGCCTGAGGCAGGCAATCTCATTTTTAAAGAAATAACAATACTGTATCCATCTGGTGTAGCCCTTACATAGTTTTATCTACTGTGGTGATTTCAGAAAGGTTTTCAATTTCATTTCACCTGTAGAACGTATTATATATATATATATATATATATATATATATATATATATATATATATATATATATATATATATATATATATATGCCTGTGAAATATTTTCTGTTAATACAGAATTCCATCAATATAAGGAGCCAATAAAAACGCCAAAATTTAGAAAATAAAGGAGGGAGACAGTTTGGTCTCTGAAATATAGCCTTTATTTTCTACAGTTCTGGCGTTTTTATGGGCTCCTTATATTTGATATATATACATAAATATATACATAAATATATACCAATATATGTCATATGTAGCCTATGTATATATACATACATACTGCACATAAAGTTTACCACGGTATACGGAACAGTAGGCTATATCTTGCCTCTTCCTGCAGGTTGAAGCATAAATCAGACTGTTGCACTGTCATACCAGAGTAGTAAATTTATGTGAAATTCAATCTAAAACAACTAAAAAAACTGAACCTTGGAGAGTATTCTATTCTATGTACTGAGTAAAATGCACATTTAAATACTGGAGCTAAAGGGATGACCATTCCTCTTATACTGCGTGCATCACTTGCATAGACTCGAGATGAGAGAAACGTTTTTGTGCTCCCATTACTACGTTCGGGATTCTATTCGATTTTGTCTTAAACGCGCTTCTTTTTTATGAGGAACGAAAGCTAGGGACCGAAGGCACCCTGCAAAGAACCTTAAGTAATGCCTACAGTGCACCGTATGAGGTGCACTGACGGTACTATCGCCCTACGGAGAATAATGGTGGCCAACACAATTTTGAAATTCTTTTGATTATCAATAATTAAAAAAAAATAGTCTAGTGTTTGTGTGCTGACATACAGTACACACAACCTCAGGAATTGGTTTTCTACAGCAGTGGCAAGTATGAAATCTATAGGAACCTGGCATAAGAGATTAATATTTTCTATATTTCCTGTTCATGTTCCTTGTTCATAAACGTCTCAAGGCCGACTGCTAAGATTTAACACGACACTCTGACAAAATTTGTGACCAAAAGCAGCAAGGTACCATAAAACTGAAGAGAAAAAAAATTTCAAGATGAAGAAGACCGCAGATCTACAAAACCCACAGAACAGTCCACCATTTAGAGCAGATTTATTCTAGAATGTTGCCTATTTTAAATATCCTGTGATAAAAAGCACAGCGTGAAGTCAAAATATGTGTTCAAGGGTAGAGAATAGCTTTAAAAAATATCTTTATGGAAATGAACACATTCCGCTGCGCACTGAAATTGTTTCTCTTTATGAAGCGAATGTGAAAAGAATGCGAGATGTATTTATACCGAGGCAGGCGCATGAATGGAATGTTAAGAGTGACAGAATATGTTGAAGGATGTTGCGGGAAGTGGGTCAACATAATATGCTGCAGGATGTTGCGGGAAGTGGGTCAACAGAGCCACTTTTACATTTCAGGGAATGTGCCCGAGTTGGCCTTACCGTCTGGGAATCGAACCCGGGCCTTTTGATAGTGGTTCTTTATATGTATATATATATATATTTATATATATTATTCAGTAGATGAACCCTATTCATATGGAACGAGCCCATATAGGCTATATATCTATGTGGGTGTGTGTGTGTGTGTGTGTGTGTGTGTGTGTGTGTGTAGTGGTTGTGGGCAGTTGGTGCCTGTCTGTAGATAAATAAACATTATCTTTCCTCTACTTATACACAAATGGAAATTATCGATATGAGTACTTACAGATACAAGCATTTCCCAGGAGACCAATGGTCTCAAATTTCAACAGTTTGCGTCTTCTCCAGCGTTTCGCAACCTGAGCACAAGGCGTGCAGCTGCAAACCCAGCCATTTGGCGAGTTCGTCACCCAGTAGATTGGCGAGAATATGCAGTTTTATTCCTTTAATGTAGCAGTAGCGAAAAGGGTTAATGCACTATTTAGGGGGCCAGTTATGAAAAAATTTCTTGCCACCAATGGGTTCACAACCCTTCCATGGTCGTTTAGTGGCATGGGGACAGGGGTGCTGCGCATTAATTTCCAAAGCCATTGACGCTTCCTACGGCGACAATGTTAGGA
Organism: Macrobrachium rosenbergii; assembly: GCF_040412425.1. Classification (NCBI taxonomy): domain Eukaryota; kingdom Metazoa; phylum Arthropoda; class Malacostraca; order Decapoda; family Palaemonidae; genus Macrobrachium; species Macrobrachium rosenbergii. The sequence continues at coordinate 12,857,654 of NC_089780.1, forward strand.
TGTACCACTGACAAGTACCACAGCAGCAATCATATATATATATATATATATATATATATATATATATATATATATATATATATATATATATATATATATATATATATATATATATATATATATATATATATATATATATATATATATATATATCATATATTACCACAGGTGAAAAATAAGAGAGGGGTGTAGGTCTGACCAGTTTCGACTTTTTATTTCCTTCTGTCAATGGCTTGAAATAAAGTCGAAACCGGTCAGGACCCACACCCTGTCTCTTATTTTTCACCTGTGGTAATGTGTGGTAAATGAATCACGTACAAAAGTGATAATAATCATATATATATATATATATATATATATATATATATATATATATACAGAGAGAGAGAGAGAGAGAGAGAGAGAGAGAGAGAGAGAGAGAGAGAGAGTGTGAGATCTTTTATCCTATTAATTACTTTTTGCCTGATTTCTTTCTGGCTCCGTACAAAAAGTCAATCAAAACACGAACAAAAATAACGGAAAAAGTACCAATACAAACATTAAGAGAATATACAGAACCATATAACCGTATTTGGCTTCATCCGCGTTGGAAAAAAAAAAATCCTATGGTATTTTGGAGGATGGTAGGGTCCAGGAACGGTCGAGTCCAATAATCCTAATGAATTCGAGGTCTCTGCGCCTCCTTAATTATGGGAGCCAGAATTATGGCGTAGGCCTAGGTGGGGACTTAGGACCCTTTATTTCATTTCACCATATTGATGGGAGGGAGGGATTTTTTTTGGCTCAGGCTTCAGAATTAATGGACGGTGGAAAAATGGTGTTGAAAGATTCAATTCGGAAGGGGACTCTGTGGCCGGACAAGGGGTGAATAAGCTTGAGTATTAGTTGTAGGCCTATTCGAGTTAGGAGCAAAGCAAGGTTTTTCCCTTCTTAATAATAATAATAATAATAATAATAATAATAATAATAATAATAATAATAATAATAATAATAATAATAATAATAATAGGCCTATTCGGGTTGGGAGCCAATGAGGTTTTTCCCTCTTTGATAATAATAATAATAATAATAATAATAATAATAATAATAATAATAATAATAATAATAATAATAATAATAATAATCATAATAATATCACTATTATCATTATTGCTGTTGTTAAAAATAATAATAATAATAATAATAATAATAATAATAATAATAATAATAATAATAATAATAATAATGCTGATTATGAAAATATAATGACAACTTTATTGTTGCTATTACTCCTCAGAGGTCATCAAACTGCCCTTATAGCAAGCGTCTGTCTAACAAGGATGTTCGAAAGGACTTATTTACGATCAGAATATCTTCGTTTTTCATTCAATGTTCATTAAGTATTTTCAAAGTTACACACTCAGTGCTCCTCGAGGTAACAGCACTTACTCCAAAACCCTCAGTCTTTCAAAGGAACTTCCATGTGTGTAAAACTGTTTTTATTTATAGTTCTTTCAAGTGGGAAGTATATATTCAACACAGTTTTTCGAAATTTCATTCTTTTCCAAAAAGTCCTGCTGTTATACCAAAGAGCAAATTGCTATTCACAGTTTTTTTTCGTTCGACCAATTTTCTCTGAATACGTGTGTATATAGTAGGCTTTGACCATCTGATAAGATAGCGTGGTAAGCTATTACCCAGGCAGGTCTATCTTTGACCAATCTTGTGCGATAACAGTAGATAAATGTTTCTTTTTTATATATATATATTTTCCTTGCAAATGGTTTATGTTGGCTGTCATTGACTCCCCTTATGTACAGGTATTCTGCAGCTCTGTCATAAATATTCATAGTATTGTTAAAGCATCGTTAAGAACCTTATATTTGTTAGCATGGAAACTTTCCAAAATTATTTTTTAGTACAGAAATCGCTCTCTATGTGTTGCCTCAAAAGCCCTCCACTCTCTCTCTCTCTCTCTCTCTCTCTCTCTCTCTCTCTCTCTCTCTCTCTCTCTCTCTCTCTCTCTCTCTCTTGCCCTGCAGATTAATCATATGAAGAACGAAACAGCTTTTGTTTTCCTGCATATTTCAAGGTATTATTACTCGAGCCATCTAGCCCTTGAATAAAAAGTCCCAGCAGGAAAATCCCATAACTCATTCATAAGGCCTTACAACCTCTCTAAAGTAATAACTATAGCGTGAGATTCGGTCATATGAATCCTGTGCCAACTGTTAGTTTTGGTCTAAAAATATATTTTTTAGTTTTTGCTTTTACTAACAATGCTGTTGCCTCTATAAAGGGTGGTAGAGAGAAACACAGAACACCAGTCACTGCAAGGTTCATTTTTTCCACTTGGGAGTCAAGGATGAAGCCTTCATACAAGGAAAACCAATGCGCCAGCTGTTTCATATACCTACGCAGGATGTTCGTAGCCTAAGCAACGTCAGGTTTGAAATTACTCTATCAGCACGACTGGTGAAGGATATGTAACCAGTCGCCACCACCTGACTGCTTTCTGGGGTTGTGCTTTCTA